>NW_028227257.1:106166599-106341599 GCF_978045245.1 Mus caroli | reverse complement strand
TACTGTGGGAGTGTAAGGGTGAATTAGCTATGAAACCTGCCTTGGAGGAACTTAGAGATTAGTATGGGACAACAAGCCTTTCAAGGTGAGCCCCTGCTTCCAGGAGGACAGAGTGAGCATTTGTGGATGGATCTGGGTCAGTCTTTCCCAGATCCAACAGCTGTGGCACAGTGAGAGGGCTAGCTGTGCTACCTGTGTGTGTGTGGTCACCTCTGTTCTAAAGCATTCCTGTTCCCGAATATGTAGGTAGAGCTCTGTTTCCTAAGGACTTACAGAGACACACCCATACTTATATATTCCTTTTCCTTTCTTTCTCTTTCTCTCTCTCTTTCCTCTCTCCCTCCCTCCCTCCCTCCCTCCCTCCCTCCCTCCCTCCCTCCCTCCCTCCCTTCCTCTCTCTCTCTCTCTCTCTCTCTCTCTTTCTTTCTTTTTCTCCCTCTTTCTTTCTTTCGTCCTCCCTCCCTCCTTCTCTTCCTTCCTTCCTTCCTTCCTTCCTTCCTTCCTTCCTTCCTTCCTTCCTTCCTTCCTTCCCTCACAGAGTGAATGGTCCAGTAGGGAATACAGATTAGTAGATGAGCACTATTAATCTATTAATAAGTGGGTCCTCTGATGAGGTACATTTAGCATGCAGTGTGAGTACATGAGGAAGGCTCACAGATGTGACGAGGCAGGTTAGCTGGGATTTAAAACAAGGCTAGTAATGAGCAGTGGAGTTTTGGGGAAGGGATTCCAGTGTGGTGTGTTGGAGGAAGCAAGTGAATTTCAATATGACTAATCTACGGAATGCAAGGGCATGAGCATAATAAATGTCTGGTGCTGAAGGAGGAGGAGCTTGTCAGTACGGGGGGGGGGGAATAAGATGTATGTAAATTACATCCTATAAAAATTTACTGATGTTTGAGGACAGGGAATGGCACAGACAAGTGTGTATGTTTAAAAAGGTCACTCTGGATTCTTCTAGCGAGCATACTGGAAGGGGCAATCCTTGAGGCAGACATAGCAGTTAAGCTTAGAAGAAGAATAGGAAGTATTCCCATTCCAATGAATAGGAAGTAGAAGCAATGGGACTAGGGCTTTGGCAAGATGTGTCTGTGTTTGCATCCACGTATGTGGGAGACTGTATGGGCAGTGGTTGTTTCAAGAGGGAAGGGGAAGTTGAGGAAGACTCCAGGGTGAAGGAGCTGGAACTGCTGGTTATTTCAGCTCCTAAGGGAGGAACACAGCAGGTTTGGAGAGCTTAGTGAGTAGCCTGCTTTTGAAGTTGACTTTAAGGATTTTTCAAGTAGAAATACCCTGTCAGGAGGAAGTGTGAGTCATAGAAGGAAGAGCCAGTCCCCACCATTGTCCTTTGTGTTTGCTTTTAGCTGTTTGGTTTCCCCACATTTCATCCACAGAGGCGGAGATTAAAGTCAGTGCTCTGCTCAATAACGGTTCTCTCCCAGCATGTGTGCATACCTTTTAATTATCTTGCTTTATGTATTATTAAATATAGGAAATTGTGCTCAGATATCATGGGCTTAATTTAAACTGACAGAAGCAAAAGACATTGCAAATTAAAATTGCTATGCTTCCCTTTAATGCTCTTAAAGTTCTCAATTCTTAAAAAGAAATCTAAAACAGGAAGTGGTTATGTTCTCCTCTGGAAGAGGGGACTTACAGAATCTGCCCAGTCTTGAGGCAAGTTCATCACATGGTGTCAAAGGGGAGTGTGTACTGCAAATAAACACCAGCCTTTTGTTATAACCTTCCTTTCTGGCAGCTTGTGTAGACATAAGAGACTTGAAGGGACTCAAAATCCTGGGTTAGGTTTCAATCTTTAGATACTCCACTGGGGTTTTCTTTCTTTGTTTTTCCCTCTATAGTCCTCTCAGCATCTAAATCCATGCCACAGCAATGGAAATTTTGGAACAAGGCCAGATTTTCTGGGGAAAGCTAGGAAAATGGAGTGGCTGGAGTCTCTAAGATCTGCCATAGGTAAAACTAAAAGACTTCCTCCATTCAGAGCAGTCCTAAGAATGAATATGTAAGCTCCCAGACAATGGCACTGAACAAATGGCGTTGTCTAACACAGATTTTTATACCAAGGCTGGAGACATCTTCTTGCTCTTGCCAAGTCACATACGATGATTCAATCTGTCTGCCTGGCCAAGAGGATGTCTTGACAGTACCCTGTGAGGGCTCCCAGAGTCATAAGCATGCCAAACTCTCAGTCCAGTTGCTTCTACTTCCTATTCAGTAGAATAGGAATACTTCGATTTTTCTTCTAAGCTTAACTACTATGTCTGCCTCAAGGATACACTCAACAGGAAATGTCCAGCCACTTTGTAGATTGGGGTTATTCCATCTTCACCCTTCTTCCCCAGCCACTATCCACTGGCAATGTAGAGAAGAGCCACATGACAGAGCTATGTTTATAGTGTGCTAAGGCTATATTTGCTTTAACTCAGGGCCATGAGATGTTTTCGAGGCCAGGATCTTTAGGCCACCTGGTGCCTGAGCTGCTGACTTACCCACAGAGTTTGAATGTTAAAACCAATAGTATTCAACCGGACTCCTATCAAGGCCGACTGAGGCTTTCAGGTGCTGTTGGTGGGAGATGGAGCTCAGGGGTGGAATGCTGGGAAGTTTAGAGTAAGAACACACTGAAGGGTGGTGTGCCAATGATCAAGAAAACAAGGATTCCATCCCAGGCTTCTAGGTATTGGGACAAGAACTTGGAGGCAAGGGACATAAAGGCATTGGAACACTTAGAGAGTACAGAAGGCAAGTATTGAGTTGAGGATAAGGGTGGCTTAAAAGTAGAGAGTCCTAATTGTGTTGTTAATGTATACAGTAAAGACTCATATATTTATCCAAGTTACAAATGAACGCCAAAGGCAGTCCATTTAAATCCCGAAGCCATGTCCTCTCTTTTGTTGTGTCTTCTCATCATTATACAACTCCAGAAGGGCAGATGTTCCCCCACAGCCAAGGCCTGGATCTCTCACTACCATGTGCTTTAATTGGTTCCAATACTCACCCACAGAGGCACTGGCCAAACACAACCAAAGCAAGCTAGGTCTCAAGAATAATTATGTTTGCTAGTGAGTACCACGCACTTACTTGAGTGACAGGCTTTAGTAGGGATGTAAATATTAACAAGTCTCTTGTTTCTTCTAAACATTATTGAATAACGAGGCATTTGTACTTCAGCACAGTTGAAGCAATTTATTAAGTCAGAGTAACTCTCTTTTGTGCCAGATTAGAGCAATAAGCATATTCTTCTGTGTGAGTACCAGTGCAGACAAATTTATACAACTTCCTTCAAATCTTGTTGCTCCAATCTTCCAAATGCAAATTGGCCTAAAAAGATATTTCAAAAGAATTAATTTCATGTTAGCTAAGCCTTTTTATGAGGGCTATGGGACAATAAAAGGGAATCATGGTGCTTTAAAGGTTGTATCTACATAGGGAACAAAATACCCATGGAAGGAGTTACAAGGAAAGGATGGACCATCCAGAGACTACTCCACCCGGGGATCCATCCCATAATCAGCCACCAAACTCAGACACTATTGCATATGCCAGCAAGGTTTTGCTGAAAGGACCCTGATATAGCTGTCTCGTGTGAGGCTATGCTAGTGCCTGGCAAATACAGAAGTGGATGTTCACAGTCATCTATAGGATGGAACACAGGGCCCCCAATAGAGGAGCTAGAGAAAGTACCCAAGGAGCTGAAGGGGTCTTCAACCCTATAGGTGGAACAACAATATGAACTAACCAGTACCCCCAGAGCTCGTGTCTCTAGCTGCATATGTAGCAGAAGATGGCCTAGTCGGCCATCATTGGGAAGAGAGGCCCCTTGGTCTTGCAAACTTTATATGCCCTGGTACAGGGGAACGCCAGGGCCAAAAAGTGGGAGTAGGTGGGTAGGGGAGCAGGGCAGGAGGAGGGTATAGGGAACTTTCAGGATAGCATTTGAAATGTAAATAAAGAAAATATCTAATAAAAAATAAATAAATACATAAAAAATTTAAAAAACCTCTGAAACATAAAAGAAAAAAAAGTTGTATCTACAAATGTTCTCACTTAAAGATATATATATATATATATATATATATATATATATATATATATGTAAGTATATTTGAAACCCATGGACTTCTTTTTATTATTCACATAGAATCCCTCTAAACCACCTTCACACATACCTGCAGTGATTCTCCAATCTCCATCAGAGACAAGAACACCTTTCAGGTCCAGCCTACTCTGGGGATGCCTCCTAAAGTAGGAGATGTATTTTTGTCTGTTTCATCCTGCACAGGTCCAGGGTCAGCTCTTATAGGGGAACTGAAGGGATGGAAAATAAAAGACAAACAGACACAGAAGATCTGGATTTGAGCTGACTAGGCTCTCCAATGGAGAAGCCACAGTACCCAGGAAACTCAGTGGGTCTATTATACATAGTTAGACTGGAGGCAAGATTATTGCTTACGGCTGAACCAGGGAGGTTTCTGGTATACAGTTAGATTAAGGAGGCAGGTTAGCTAGTCTGTAGGGTAGCAGTCTTCAGGCTGTAAACATCTAGAGGGAGAAGGCTATGATGGACATTTTCTGCTCACTTTATCAGCATCCACATAGACTAGACAAAGGCTTTTCTATCCATCCCTCTGAGCCTCATCCCAGGAGGAAATGAGATGGCTGTGCCCTTGTCAACAACACACATACACTCAGGACTGCCTCCTTCAGAGTCTCTTTTTTCCCCACACAGTCAGCACGTAAGATCTGCTGTGTGAGTGTAGACTCCAGTAAGAATCAAATCTTCTAGTCCATTATTCATACTGTCTCCCCTTTCGCTCCTTAGGAAAGACAACATCTCCACGTTTGAGTGTTAGCTGGCTTTCCTAGATTTCCTTTATTCTTTCTTTCTTTCTTTCTTTCTTTCTTTCTTTCTTTCTTTCTTTCTTTCCTCTTTCTTTTCCTTTATGTTTTCCTTTCCTAGCATGACTGGTAGAAGTACTCATCCACTTACGCTAGTAGAAAAGATGCAGAGAGCAGACATCTCTCCTCTCACTGCTTCATGTTAGAGGGAAAAGATAACACCTCTCGTTTTTACATTCTTGATATTGATGACCCTGTTAAAGCAAACACACGAGATGACATGTGATGAGGAACTCTTCACTAACTACACGCATGTATTGGTCCACCTTACATTGCAGAATTGAGCTCCCTTTTTTCGGGACTTCATAGAGAGAAGCACAACAAAACACTTCTGGTGGTGTGCTGTGGTTTCCTGCAGCTTCCATGGCCTCAGGCCAATTGGCAGAGTGATGTCAGCTGAGACACACATACTGAGGCCAGCTGTGCAATGCTTGTTGGTCTTGAGTCTTCGCTAATCTTCTCTTCTCTGAGAGAGGTACAGCTGAGAACTTTTCCTGGTGTTCCTGGTGGTCCTGGTCCCTCCTGCTGACTCGTGTTTATCTGACTAACCCTGGCTGTCTCTGCTAGGCTGTGTCACTGCTGCTGATTTATGCTGCTATCCCAACTCTACTGAACCGGACTTCTGGTATATCCGTGCAGTGTTTGCGAGTGGATTGAGCTGCTGACCTGTGAACTGAACTGTCAATTTCCTGACAACACAGATGGGATTTGCTCCAAAGAACAATTTCTTTTTCTTTTTTTTTTTTTAGTTTTTTCGAGACAGGGTTTCTCTGTATAGCCCTGGCTGTCCTGGAACTCACTCTGTAAACCAGGCTGGCCTTGAACTCAGAAATCCGCCTGCCTCTGCCTCCCGAGTGCTGGGATTAAAGGCGTGCGCCACCACGCCCGGCCAAAGAACAATTTCTAATAGGTCCACCTCCCCTATATCTAGTTTTTCCTCACTACCTGTGGTGAGTGGTGGGCTAGAAGAGAGGTTAAAGCACTTTAAAACCATCATCAAAAGTAGGCTTTGAAAAAATTAGTTACAAGAGACAGGGGTGGTGGGGAATAAATAACATCATGTTAAACCAGTCCAATTTAAGCATCTGAGTCCTTTCAGGCCATTTCCCATTTGAGTCTCTTCTTCATTGAGAGCAGGAGATGAAGCTTGCCAGCCCTCACCTTGTGTTTGTATTACTTGTCAGCCCTTCCGCAGAGAACATGGGTCTTGTAGTCTAAGTGCTAGCTGGCCTTAGATTCCAAACCCAGAATGTGTCGGGGAGTTTGACAGTTACCATATTTTATGCTGAGGTTGTATTCCAGAAAACCCAAATTTTAATAAGATATTTACAAATAATTAGTCATAGTTTGCTAACCGTTGAAAGTTGATATTTTCTTAGGTTATTTATTCAACACTTTCACCAAAATACTGATGTAATGTGAATTTAGATATGCAAATGACCTAGACCTTATTTAATTGATAATTATATGGAGTAATTTTCATGTGATATAGCTTCAGAATTACAGGGAAGCTATAAGGGTAGTATGAGAATATATTTATGTATCTTTATTCATGTCCTACATCCCTGTATTAGCTAGCCCATTTGTTAACAGGGGACGTCTTCTACCTACAACTTCCATGCCCAAGCTCCAATTTAAGTTGCATTTGGGTGTCACTTCTAACCTTAGGATTTACTGATAATTCTTATGCAAATATTATTATGCTCATAAATGACTACTTTAACTCAATATTTCTATGTTTGAATTTAATTATTAAAAAAAGACTTTTTTATTTTTTATCTATTTATCAGAACTAATGTGAATGGAATCTATTATTTCCTGTGAACATCTAGGGGGAGAAAGCTAATGGACAATATTTTCTGCTCACATTGTCAATATTCACCCAATCTCAAATTGTGCCAGGTTTGGCAATTTGAAATCTCTTAAAGCTGGTTTAATTTCCTCTAAGGAGATGGCATGCCTACCAGTGTGAAAGGTTGCATAGTAACCTGTGTAAGATTTTAGAAAAGTTAAGTAAAGCACATAGTGTGAATGAAATATGATCATGTAATTTCTGACTTTATATAATTTCTTTAATATATTGTGTTTGTTCAAAGAAATATAGAGAAATACAGCAACTGCTATAAATACAGGCCCCTAAGGTGGAGCCAACTGGTAGTTTAATTATTTCAGAGATTCCATCAAAATGGGTAGAGAACGAGCTGATGAAATCTGAGAACCCTACTGCTTCTCTTTCATGTAGATCAGCTAACAGAGAGAGGGAGGGAGGGAGGGGGAGAGAGAGAGAGAGAGAGAGAGAGAGAGAGAGAGAGAGAGAGAGAGAGAGAGAGAGAGAGAAGTCTTGAGACAGGGACTCACAGTGTAGTTCAGGCTGGCTTTGAACTTGAATCCTTCCTGCTTCAGCATCTGAATGCTTGCTCTTGCTTTTACTCTTGCCTACCTAGTGAAGTTCTAGCACTTATTAAAAACTAAATTTAGCAATGGCCAAGGAAAATGTGCTCTCTAAGAACAAGCAACATGAGAAAGGTTTGCAAGGTGGGTTGACATTAGAGCAAACATTTGCATTTATTAATTCACTTCACACGATGCGAGGTCCATGTGAACCATGTGTTTGCTGAAGACTTGACAACTAGTGTCATGGACAGTTTGCCTCCAGCTTTGCTAATTTTCAGGTTCCTTTATTATGCTGACTTGCCAAATTTTCTCTCAGCTTTGTATTGTTTTCTTTCTAATCCTTCTTTCTCCCTTTCCTTTCTCTCTCACTCTCTTTCCCTTCCTTCCCTGTCTCTTCCTCTTCCCCTCTCGCTTTCTTTCTTTTGTGGCACTGGGGTTTGAACCAAGGACCTTACCCTGGCCATTCAAGCATGCTGCCACTGAGCAGCATTACCAAGCCTTTTAAAATCTTGTTTTTAGACAGAGTGTGGCTACATGGCTCAGCCTGATCATGAGTTTGCAATTTTTCTGTCTAAGACTCTCCAGTAGCTGGGATTACAGGCCTATACCATCAGGCCCAACCCAGGCATTGTTTTCTTTAAATATATTCTCTGGCATTTTCCCTACCCCCTACCACTTTTGGAGTTGGTCTTTTGAAATTTCTTTTTTTTTTTCAGTTCTGTAATTCTACAGTCTCTGAAATAATAATAATAGCTAACGGTTCTAGGCAGCTTGCCACATGTTTTTATAACTCACCTTTTTAACCTCCAACAACTCTGAAATTATCATTTTCAAAATAATCTCCTCAGTTCAAAAGGAGACACTTGAGCCATGTTAACCTACCTTAGAAAAAGTCATGTTGGTGGAATTCGTATTGAAACCTGGCAAGGTGGCTATAAGCCTGTTTGTGCAGTCACTGATGTCCCACTAGAATTTAGTAGAGCATATCTGTCTTAGTTAGGTTTTACTGCTGTGAACAGACACCATGACCAAGACATCTCTTGTCAGTTCAACATTTAATTGGGGCTGGCTTACGAGTTCAGAGGTTCAGTCCAGTATCATCAAGGTGGGAGCATAGGCAGCATCCAGGCAGGCATGGTGCAGGTAGAGCTCAGAGTTCTTCACCTGAAGACTGCTAGTGGAAGACTGACTTCCAGGCAGCTAAGATGAGGGTCTTAAAGCCCATGCCCACAGTGACACACCTATTCCAATAAGGCCACACCTTCAAATAGTGTTGCTCCCTGGGCCAAGCATATTCAAACCATGACAACATCCAAGTATTACTAGCAGAACGCTGGCTCCCATAAACATGTCAGTTGACTTATGTGGGGCTGACCAGTGAGGAACAGGCTCCTAGAGCTCCTCCTTAGTTCCCAACTAAGCAGGTAAGTTAGGGAAGGAACATGAAGGTGGCTCCCAGATCACAGGGTCTGCTTTAGTATATGGTGATGCTCCCCACTAGATGGTACTGCTGAAATCTGTCCCCAATGACAGTATTCACTTTCATGCAGAAGAAATTACCTATGACGTCATTAACTGGACATGAGGTAGCAACATCAGCATGAAGATGATTGTAGATTGCCTTCCAAGCAGAAACACTCACAGACAATTGAAAATGTACCACTTTCAAAAAATTCAGCAAAGAAATGGATTCTCGGGCCATACCCAGTAGAACTCAGGAGTCAGGCTAACACAGAGGTCTAGCATGGAGGCTCTAAAGTTGAACAACTATGTCTAAATTCTGGATTGGCCAGTTCTTGGCTTGAAGCCCTGGGACAAGTGGCGTAATTGTTGCTTGCCTCAGTTTCTTTTTATGATTTCCCCTTTGTAATCTTCTATTCCTGCTTCTGTTACTTTCCCTGATCTGTCAGGGTTGGGTTTGAGTAAGAATCTGCTAAGAGGTGGTTAGAATGTACACTATGAAGAAGTTATCTAGATGATTATCAGCTCCGACCTCCACTTCGTTTCTCCAGTCAGCCTACTCTCACATACAGAAACACTTATTTAAGGAACTATTCCAGAACTTTATAATGGCTTCCACCCGATACATGCTTTACTTCCATACTAGAAATTCTAAATGGGTGCTTCTTATTGGTGATGACTAGAGAAGGCTCAGGCAGGGTCCAACCTGTGGCCTCACCACCTTCACCCTTGACTTCCAAATCCACAGTGCTTGTCTGATCCATCTGGTAGAAGGGCATGGATCCGGCATCTGGGAACTTGGATGTGATTTGCATTACTGCTCGTATGCTATGGGCCAGAGCTGAGCCCTGGCCACACTTAGTATAGAAAAGACTGAGAGATGAAGTCCAGCTGTGTGTCCACAAAGAGGGAAAGGCCAATTGTCACTCTCTGTTATGAGCAGCAGTAACAAAATTATAAAGTTTGAGAAAAAAAAAACAATAACTATGACATAACAAGCAGCTTGAGACCGACTTTCATTTTGCATTTGCTATGATTCAGATGGCCCCTTTCTGGTGTGTATGTTAAACACTTGATCTTCAAATTCACATCTGATGCTATTTGGAGGAAAGGCTTTTGAGAAGTAGTTAGAATAAGATATAACAACAATAGTAGCCCCTGCTCCCATAATGCAATGATACTTGTAAGAAATAGGTGAGAACCCTGATTTGGCACATTTGGCCATCCCACCATGCAGTGTCCTCAATGTTATGATATTGCCAAAGACCTTACCCAGATGTCAGGACATTGTTTTGAACTTCCAAGTCTTCAGACCTATAACCTAAATGAGTCCTTACTCTCTATAAATTACCCAGCCTTTGATATTCAATATTAGTAACTCAAAGTGGACCAAGACAGGATTGTTGTCACGAAGTTCCCAGTCTCTGTCTTCAGACTATGCTGCCCATCAGTCAAACCTGATCTGACTTTAGTCACTAATGGGAAACTTTACTATGATTATTTTCATCAAGCAAATGTGACATTGTGTCAATTCTAAAAAAGTTGATGCAATACTAGTGACGGCAAAGGTCAGCCCAGCAGCATAGTGTTCCCATTACCTAGGGTGTTCAGAGGCTGCTGTGAAGATGGTGCTGTGCACACAGCTCACGGAGAGAAGCTGCACTTCATACACTCCAGCGAGCATAAAATACATGCTTGCATTTGATTCTAATATGTGTTAATTACGAACATCAGCTCCAAGCAAACGAAAACCATAATAATTAAAAACCATCTTTTCATCTTATAAAAACCCCTCCCACCTCAAAGTATTTATGTACTCTAATGAAACAAATAAAAAATAGTTATAACAAAGCTTAAATAATGACCTCTATTAAAGTAGTATATTCACTCTATAATATGTAATTATGTTGCACTTAAATAGTAACAGACATAAGAACAAATCCATTTAACGAGCAGCAACAAAATAGATTTGTATTGTGAATGTTGCTGTTTTATTGTTTCTATTTTCCTATATATGTGAGTTATGAACAAATACAGTTTGGGTAAGAGTCTCCCCTTCCTTAAATTTTATACTTGTCAACATCTAGGGCCAATGAGATGGCTAGGCAGGTAAAGGTGTTTGGTGCCAAGCCTGAATTTCATCCCTGGGACCCACATCGCAGAGGGAGAGAACTGCCTCTTGAGATTTGTCCCTGACTCTCATGTGCACACTATCACACCATGGTATGTGTACACACACGCACACACACACACACACACACACACACACACACACACACACAAAGTAATTTAAAACAGTTGAATGAAAATGTCAGCAGCTGCTATACCAGAGCCAAAACATAAAATAGGACTCATTTAATATACTAATTCTAATAAATTTTAGTTAAGTGTTTGTAACACAGCACAGAGAAAATTTGTGTGGCTTTGCCCAAGCTCACTAGGAAGAGTAGCATGATTGATTAATAATGTCTGTCCTGGCATAGAAATTGGGAGTAATGGCATTTTTGTCAAATGTTTTTCAAGCACAGTTACATTTTCAATAAGTATACTATAGCCAAAATAAAAAGAATGTAAAAGAAGGATAATTTTGATCATTCTATTGGAAGTAAAATGTGTTCTTCTAATTCTAGGAGTCAATAAGAGAAAAGAAAAGCCTAAAGCCAGAGCAACTTGTGAGTGAAATTAGTTTTACTTCTTTTAAAAGTTGGTTCTTTGTCTCTTGATTTTATTTCCTTAGGCCATCGAAATGTAGCTGAGTCACCAAAAATGTAGCAATTTTAATAACGTTGAACTGCATATCTTAAATATTTGGCTTCCACAACCATATGCAAACAACTCTATGTATACAATTTAGTGGGAAAAGAAAAATTAGAAATTCAAATATTTACTTGTTTAAGGTCTTGAGAAATGAAAAGAGACCAAGTATAAAAACCTAAAGTAAACTCATAATTTAGAGAAAATGTTTACTGCAAGTTTGCTCTTTTTCTTAAGTGCAAAATTTATAATGGAACCTTGTGCAGTCTGTAAGCATTTCTGGGTCAGAGTCAGGACCGATTTGAGGATTTGGCAGTTTAGAGTTGATTTGCACCAAAAGCATTGTCACTTTATTTCCTCTCTCTGTGTGTGTGTGTATTTGATTGTTGTTTGGGGGTACTTTGGATTTAATCACACATAGTACTCTCTTTGACCCTCTAACCACCAACTCCTTTTCCTCTAGTAAATTGTCTTTGCCTTGATGGAAGGTCTTTACTACAGTTTGACAAATTGGATTTATCTTGACAATCTATTGTTAGTAATGTGTCTGCAATGCCCTGGTCCAAAGACTTCCCTCCCTGCAACAGAGCTCACTAGCTTCATTTATCTCTGTTGGCACAAGAGCAGCAGGCACCACATTGGAAGTTAATTTTCATTAATTTGATCAGCATTATTATTTTTACAGGTCCCTAGTTTTGTCTCTAAAAAGGGAAATCACTTTCTCCTCTCACTTGAAACTTACATTTTCAATTATATTTAAGTCACTATCAGTCAGGTGGTGATGGAGCACACTTTTAATCCCAGCACTTGGGAGCAGAGGCAGGCAGATCTCTGAGTTCAAGGCCAGCCTGGTCTTCAGAACCAGTTCCAGGATAGCCAAGGCTACATAGAAAAAGCCTGTCTTGAAAAACCAAAAGAACTAAGAAAAATAAATCAATAAGTCACACCAGCTTTAGAACTCAGATAAAAGGGAGGTTTTATCGTCATGTATGTCTACATCCCATTAATCTTTATTTGTATGGCTCCACTGTAATGGGCAAAGTTCACTTGCTGTGTCTCTGGGTTTTATGCTGGTTACCCTCCCACGTGAAAGAAGACATGTATTCGATTTCTCTTAACTGGTGCCTTAAGTTACGGTTCAATTTTATTCTGACTTCGCGGAACATGGCTAGTGGTGGTTAGACTAAGGATGCTCCCTGTACAGGCTCAGATGGTTGGATACTCGATCCCTAGTTGTTGGTGCTGTTTGGGAAGGTTTAGGAGGTGTGGCCTCGTTGAAGGAAGTATGTCACCAGAGGCAGGTTTCGAGAGTTTAAAAACCCTATGCCACTTCCAGTTTCTTCTCTCTGCTTCATGTTTATTAAGTTCCAGACATGAGCGCTCAGCTTTCTGTCCTTGCCACCACACCTGTGGTTTACTGCCACTCTTTCCCTATCATTATGGACTCTCTAATTTGTTAAGCTTTGGACTGTTGCTGTGTATTATAACGCTAAATTCTATACCAGAAGGTCTAGGCCTATGAGTGACTTTTCACATTTACAAGCTTTTGTTATGCAAACTTTGTTCCTTGATTTTAAATTACTGGTTAAATAAAAAATGGCTACAGCCAATTAGTAGAGGGATTAGAGGTAGGTGGGATTTGAATTACCTGGTTAGGGGTAGACAAGAGACAAGAGTGAGGAGAGACCAGGAGGAGAAGGAGGAAGAACAAGAGGAGAGGAGAAAACCACTAGGAGGGGAGATGGACCACGAGCACGTGGCCAGGAGAAACAGCAAGTATCTGGGTACACCGCTGGGGAGGTAGCCAGGTTGGCAGTTAGAAGAGTTAGATTAGGGTCAAACCCCTCCACCCCCCAGTCACTGTCAAAGCCAAATAAAATAACCATAGTCTGAGTCTCATTTATTTGTAAGCTAGTCATGGATAAGCTTAGGTTGGTTCTACTACTCTAATTCTCTGGACTCCTAAGTTCAGGTGAAGCCCACCCTTCCTTCTATCATGGTGTCCAAGCTACAGAAAAGTAACTAGACAATGATGCATGAGGAAGAGTTATTGATGACAATCATAAAGTGATTGCTGGACTTCATACATCCTGGAAAACTTTAACATTATCTATCATCAAGATAGAAATCTCCCCCCACAGCCCGACTACCACTGTGCTTTGTTTTCAGTTGTTTCCAGTTACTCAATGACCATAAGATAACTAGGGATTTTCAGACTTATACTAAAATAGAGAGAGCCAGAATCTAGACAATAATGAGGAAATAGAACTTGTTAGAAAGCAGTGCAGAAGGACAATTGCCAGTCAAACCCTAGGCATAAATTTCTCTTTGAATGTTCTGAATTGATCTGACACACACATGTGGGTACATGCATGAGTATGTGTGCTTATATAAAGAATAAAATATTTTTATTTTCCTTCACTGCTAAATAAAGCTCAAACTGTCTTATCGTTTTAAGTTCTTTTGAATAATTGATTTTTAATTGCCTATGATTGCCAATTTTTTATTGATAATTCATTTCCTTATGAGTAGGGACCTCTGCAGGGCAGGAGGTGGCACCATCTGTAGAAGAGCTAAAGAGACACTGTTAGAGAGCCAAGGGTGAGCCAGAAACCAACCAACAAATGGCTGGTCAGTGGTGAAACATACCAAGGCCTCTCCTGTTTCCTGGCACTTTGCAGACATACAAATCAATAACAATCAAAGTGGATTATGACGAGGAAATATTGGCTAACTTTGGACTTGATTTAAATTAGGCTGAATGCTTGATGTAAGTATTTACTCCACTGAGAGGGTTCAAAGCTTGCCAGAGAGGATAATTCAGGCCTGTAGAGTGGACAGGGCTTGTGAAACAATGCCATTAGCAATAGCTAATACGGTTTCGTAAGTGTGCAATATATATTTATCCATATGTGTATATACCTGTACTTACAAGTCTACATTTCTAGCATGTGATGACAGTGATAAATGTTTATGTATATATGCATATGCAATAAACCAACAATCTGAGATGACTTTCAGGATGTTAGCATGCCCCTTCTTGTCCACTCATGCATGAGAGTTAAGTGCTTGGAGAACACAGAGGTAGAACTCAAGCAACTGCAGACTCACAGAAAGTTTCAAACAAAATGAAACACAACCGAATCACATTCCTGGCCTGATGCATTGCCTTGGGGCCTGAGCTGTGTAATAAAGGTACATTAGTCTCTTTAAGCCTGGGCCCACCTTACGGCTCTTTCCAGAAGTTATGCAAATTCCAATTTGCTGATCCCTCTAACTCCTTCCCACCTGAAACAGTTCATTCTGGAAGGGAAGTGGGGTGTAAGGGAACAGAGTGGCCTGGCAAATCAGTGTCTGGTTAGTGGAGCCTGGAGATCTGGCAGAGTCTGCATAGAGGGGCCCAGGGGACAGAGGCTATGTCTTGCTGCCTTACTCATTCTTGCCCACTTCTGTCTCACTGGCTTCCATCTGTATCTTCTGTGCTCCTGAGGACTTGCACCCATCCTAGCATGCTGCAACGTTTCTAAGGTCTCAGTGCTCACTGAGAACATGGGGCAAGCACCTCAGCTCTTTGCCATCTCCCCAAGAATCCTATGGGGGGGACAACTGTTGACATGGAAAACAGGCTTACAGAAGTTACATACAGAGTTAGGATTAAGAAGCTAATCAGATAGCCTGCCTGGGAACTGAACCCATGTTTTTCTCTTTTCTTGCGGTCTTTAACTTTTCTCAGTGAACCATTTGGGTCTTCTGATTCCCATTCCTACTTAGGCTTGTTTGTTATCCTATTCAGTAAGCATTAACTATTGCCCCTAACTCTCAGGGAACCCTTTAATGTACTTCTGCATATGCCTCAAAATAATCTCACACCAGTGTCTATGGTTTGTAACTGATACTGCCAAGATGCATACGCTATCTTGTTGGTACCCAGTGTGAGCCTGCAAAGGCTGAGATATGTCTCCTTAATTGTTTTAGATAGGTATATTTAGAGACCACTTGTGGGCTCTGCAGAAAAGGGCTCTTGGGAAGCTCTGTTTAACACAAAAATGGCCCACGAACCTTCACTCTGGCCATCTCTTCCAGGGTTAGGAAGGGAAGTCTCCCTCAGCTGTTGTGAAGCATCCTGGTCTCTTCTCAGTTGGAGTTGTTTTTAGCTTTGCAAGTTGCTGCAGCCATTGAAAGATCTGAAGATGGGAACTGATCCATGTATCATTGGAACTTTCTGCCAAGCTTCCAAGGACTTGTGAAAAAACAGGAAAAAAAACTCCTGCTGGGGAGTTCAGGCCAGGAGCAGTCTTTTAAAAGGACACAGGTGGCTGACTGCTCCACCGTCCCTCCTTTGCCAGGTGGCGTCAGACCTGTATGCCCCTGCGTTATGGAAGCCTGGCTCCCTACAACTTCGACTTAGCCTCTGCTCCTTGCCTTATACCCTGGGAGGTTCTTCTAGGGTGAGCGTTCATCCAGGAGTCTGAACCCCATAAATAGTAGGCTGAGCTATTTGAACCCTGAAGGCTGAACATTGATGAGCATACCAAGTCCTGAAACACATGGACTTTTTCTATGAAACGTTGCCCTTTCTTTGAGCACTGACTTGAAAATGGGAGCAGGAAATAGTGGTTGCCAGGGATGACATTGCTAGCAGGGCTGCACAGATTATGAGCGATCTTCATAGGTGCGTGAGTCTCTGATTGAAGTGCCCTTTAAGTATATCTGTACATCTCTATGCCTCATATAGGCTACCACAGAACACACTCTAGACCAGTGGTTCTCAACTCCCTAATGCTGCAACCCTTTAATATAGTTCCTCATGTTGAGGTGACCCCCAACTGTAAAATTATTTTAATTGCTGCTTCATAGCTGTAGTTTTGGTATTGTTATGAATAGTAGTGTAAGTATGTGACATTTCTCGTGGTCTTAGGTGACTCCTTTGAAAAGGTTGTTTGACTTCCAAAGGGGAGGCGACCTATAGGCTGAGAACCTCTGCTCTAAGCTGAAGAGCACCAGGCAGTGAGTTGAAACCCTGTGCTTCAGTTGAGAGTGGACTGTTGAATCTAAGGAGAGGATGCCTACATTTTGCCACACTACACCCAGTTCTTTATTGTCTCCCAACATCTATAATGAGCCTTGACATCATCATGGCACCACTGCCCACAGAGCTTCATCCTGTTCCAACCTCACTCACGCTCCTCTGCCTCAAGATCCCATTTCCTGAGCAGCAGCTTGGGATTTCTTTTTTTTTATGATTGATATATCTCCTTTACTATTGATAATCAAAATCAGTTTTGTACCATCAATGGATTAGAGGAGCCAATATTTGAAAATATGATCAAAAAAAGGTCTTAGATTTTTTTCAACCTAATATTTCTTTTCTTAAAATATTTTTTTTATTACGTATTTTCCTCAATTACATTTCCAATGCTATCCCAAAAGTCCCCCATGCCCTCCCCCTCACTTTCCTACCCACCCATTCCCATTTTTTGGCCCTGGCGTTCCCCTGTACTGGGGCATATAAAGTTTGTGTGTCCAATGGGCCTCTCTTTCCAGTGATAGCCGACTAGGCCATCTTTTGATACATATGCAGCTAGAGTCAAGAGCTCTGGGGTACTGGTTAGTTCATAATGTTGTTGTACCTACAGGGTTGCAGATCTCTTTAGCTCCTTGGATACTTTCTCTAGCTCCTCCATTGGGGGACCTGTGATACATCCAATAGCTGACTGTGAGCATCCACTTCTGTGTTTGCTAGGCCCCGGCCTAGTCTCACAAGAGACAGCTATATCAGGGTCCTTTCAGCAAACGCTTGCTAGTGTATGCAATGGTGTCATCGTTTGGAGGCTAATTATTGTTCAGAGCTCTACTCCTGAAACAGTAGAAAAGAAAGAATGACTGATGCATGTGGAAGGCAGATACAATCTCTCCAGACCTTGTTATCCCACGCTCTTAAGATGGTTGTGTTTTAGTTGCATTTCCAAAGTGCACTAGGTTTATTTGACTGTCTTGTTGACCTACCACTCAAGGTTTTATTCTAGCGCAAGCTGTGGGCAAATGGTTTGGCAGTATAGGCAACTACTAGACATGGCTTGGTTTCCACCACATGAGTGGTGACTATTAGGCAACAGAAGGTGCTGGGGGAGGACATGATAAGGGTCCATCCAAATGGGGAAACATCATCCATCATCACTAATGGATTGAAACCAGGAAGTGTCCGTAAAAGGGTTTCCTGTATGTGTAACCATGAAGCCTTGATTCTTTTTTTTTTTTTTTTAAAGAATTATATTTGAGACTCACTTGATAGTTTGGGTTCTGGTGTTTGTGCTAAAAGGTCATACCAACAAGCTGAGTTTGAAATGAGATTGAGCTGGCCTTGAATCTTGCTTCTTCTATTTGCTTTGTGGGTGTAAACAGAGATCATGCCTCATCTCTATTGGTCCTAGTTTCTTAGTAAGTGGAAAGACATGTAGAAGGTGACTCATTGTTTACTAATTGACTGATTGGTTTAACTAGTCATGTGTTCTCTCATAGTTCTGCAGCCTGAAGTCTTATGTCATGGTGGGGATGGGGTTATAGAAAAGGCTGTTCTTGCTTCTTCCAGCTTCTTGTGTCTCCCCCCAGTATCTCCATTTCCTCTGCTTTGGGATCCTCAAAATATTACCCTTTATTCTCATTTGTGTTGAGTGTCCCTGCATCACTCTTATAAGATCACTTGCAGGAGATGGCTCAGTATGTAAGAGCACTTGATATGGAAGCAAGAAGATCTGAGTTCAAATCGCTGGCACCCCTGTAAAAGTTGGGCATGGACCCACATGCCTGCCTCAGCATTGTGGGATAGAGATAGGCTGACCTTGAGAGCTTATAGGCCAGCCAGGCTGAAATGGTGCGCTTAAGACTCTGAAAATATTTCAAAATAAAAATAAGGAAAAAAGAGAGAAAGACACTGTTATCCTCATCTGGCCTCCATAGGCACACATACAGTCTCACACACAGGCACACACACACGGGTACACACACAGGTACAGGCACACACACAGGCACATACAGAGTCACAGTCACACACACAGGCAAACTCACAGACTCATACATAGGCACATACACAAGGCACACATAGAGGCTTATATACTAAACATACATGTGTATTCACATACATACACTCAAAGAAAGACAGACACATACACATACAAGCATGCAAGCATACATACATGTTCTACACAGGAGAGAGAGAGAGAGACTTAGATAATATAGGATGGTCTCACTGTTAAAGTCTTCACAAGATTGTACCTTCAAAGGCTGTTTCCCCACATATAATCTGTCAGTGTATTGAAATAATGTTCTCTAAGGACTTAGAATTTCTTGAGGAATCTGGAGAAGGAACAGGAACTCGTCTCTTGGAGATTTTACACAGTGCAGACAACTTATCAGATTATGGCACAAGAAATAAATTGGAGCTGAGACATGCAGGGTCAGGAAGACATTATAACCATGAGGGGTGGTACTGGAATATAATTCCAGCACACAGAAGTCTGAGGCAGGAAGATTACAAGACCAGTCAAAAATACAAAAGGAGACATAATCTCAAACAAACAACAACAACAACAACAAAAAACAACAACAGTAAAAAGAACCACAAGGCAAAAGCAATACACACAAACATAGAGGCATATACACACACATACATACACACATATACACACATATACACATACATACACACATATACACACATATACACACAATATACAAATATATACACATGCACACATATACACACATACATATAAACATATACACACATACATATACACATATACACACATACATGCACATACGAACACACATATACAAATATCAAACACACATATATATAAAGAAATCACACATATACATACACAATGTATAGTCAAACATACATACACATTACATAGACAATCACACATACACAGACCAAAAATATAAGACTAATTCTTCTAAAAAATTGTAGACAACACTTTTCAGACAGCAAAAGCAAACATATTGTGTGAGAAAGAAAAATGGCATAAAACCATACTCTTCATAAACATGGCTGTGAGATTTCAGAAAATTAAATATATATATATATATATATATATACACATACATACATACATATATGTGTATATATATATGCATTATATGTATGAACACACACATAATGTACCATTATCATTTGGAGTTTGAGTAATGTAAGGTTGATTTACCTTTATAAAACCTATCACCATATTAGCAGATTATAAGATAAAATAACCAACATCCAAATAGAACTTAAAAATCATCTCTGGGCCTGACTGAGTAAATCAAGTGCTTGTTGTATAAGCATAAGAAATATATTGTTGTGTAAGCATGAGATGTATATTGTTGTGTAAGCATGAGAACTTAAACCTTTTATCCCAGCCTTCACATACAAATCCAGGCGTGACTTCCTACACTTGCAGTCTCAGCACTGGGAGGGGGACAGAAGGATGCCTAGGGCTTGTTAGCCAGTCTAGTCCAACTGATAAAACTCCATATTCATCTAGAAACAGTGTCTCAAAGATAATGTGGAGGCCAGGTTGTGGTAGCATGTGCCTTTAGTCCCAGTATTTGGAGGCAAGAGATAGGGGAATCTTTATGAGGTCAAAGCTAGACTGGTCTCTACACAGTGAGTTCATGACTGGGCTAGGTTACACAGTGAGACCATGCCTTAGAAAATAATAATGATAGGTGCCGTTATTGAGGAAGATATCTGTCATTAACCTCCACATGTACACATGTGCACAAGCATGGACATGCACACACAAGTACACATACTAAAAGAATAAATACCATCTCATAGCAACAGTCTTCTAAGCGATCTAGGATGGGAGACTGGCTTAGCATTATCTATCTTAAGGAATGGTTACATATCTGCTTCATACCAGAAAGAGAGCTAGAAGCCTCTGCCCTTGAAATTTCTATTCAATATTATAGTAACTATCTTAGTTAGTATAACCAGACCCCCCCAAAAAAAATGATTGACGTCATCTAAGTTGAAATGAAGAAGTACAGTTGTCTTTATTCACAATGTAATTAGGTATAAATTCTAAAGGAATCAGTAAAAAGCTATTAAAACTGAAACCCAAATTTAGTAAAATTGTTGAATACAAGATCAATATATGAAAGAAATTGTATTTTTATGCACTAAAATGTTGAGAAAAATTTAAAAAGTCATAACAAAAATTTGATGCGTTGAAATAAAAAAATAAGTGACATATTTAGTGGTATTAAAACTGTGATATGCCCGGGAGGGCTTTGCCTGAGCATCTGCGTGAGACATCTTGGATCCCGGACTCCACCGAGACTACTCTGCACAGGTGAGAGTGTGGATTACAGAAGCTAACAGCTTCTGGGACAGGTGGAAGCCACAGAGCTTCTGAGGCAGCCCCCTTTTCGGGCTCCAGACATCCGGGCACCTTCCCTGCCAGAGGATGGGTGTCCACCCGGGCCGGGAGAGATTTGCCTGAGCATCTGCGGGAGACATCTTGGCTCCCGGACACCATCGAGACTAGTCTGCACAGGTGAGAGTGTGGACTACAGAAGCTAACAGCTTCTGGGACAGGTCCTGGTTCGGGCCTTCATCTTCTGCCAGGAGGCAAGTCTGAACGCCAGATATCTGTGCACCTTCCCTGAAAGAGGAGAGCCTGCCTGCAGAGAGTGCTCTGACCACTGAAACTCAGGAGAGAGCTAGTCTCCCAGGTCTGCTGGCAGAGAATAACAATATCATGAGAGGAACAAGCTCTAACCGGAGACAACTATAACAACTGGCTCCAAAGTTTACCAGATGGCGAAAGGCAGACATAAGAATCTTACTAACAAAAACCAAGACCACTCACCATCATCAGAACCCAGTACTCCCAAACCTCAGCCAGTCCTGGGCACACCAACACACCTGAAAACCTAGACCCGGATTTAAAGGCATATCTCATGATGATGGTAGAAGACATCAAGAAGTTCTTTAATAACTCGCTTAAAGAAATACAGGAGAACACTGCTAAAGAGTTGCAAGTCCTTATAGAAAAACAGGAAAACACATCCAAACAGATGATGGAAATGAACAAAACCATACTAGACCTAAAAAGGGAAGTAGACACAAAAAAGAAAACCCAAAGTGAGGCAACGCGGGAGATGGAAACCCTAGGAAAGAAATCTGGAACCATAGATGCGAGCATCAGCAACAGAATACAAGAGATGGAAGAGAGAATCTCAGGTGCAGAAGATTCCATAAAGAACATCGGCACAACAATCAAAGAAAATACAAAATGCAAAAAGATCCTAACTCAAAACATCCAGGAAATCCAGGACACAATGAGAAGACCAAACCTACGGATAATAGGAGTAGATGAGAATGAAGATTTTCAACTCAAAGGTCCAGCAAATATCTTCAACAAAATTATAGAAGAAAACTTCACAAACCTAAAGAAAGAGATACCCATGAACATACAAGAAGCCTACAGAACTCCAAATAGACTGGACCAGAAAGAAATTCCTCCCAACACATAATAATCAGAACAACAAATGCACTAAATAAAGATAGAATATTAAAAGCAGTAAAGGAAAAAGGTCAAGTAACATATAACGGCAAGCCTATCAGAATTACACCAGATTTTTCACCCGAGACTATGAAAGCCAGAAGATCCTGGACAGATGTTATACAGACACTAAGAGAACACAAATTCCAGCCCAGGCTACTATACCCAGCCAAACTTTCAATTACTGTAGATGGAGAAACCAAAGTAATCCACAAAAAAACCAAATTCACACATTATCTTTCCACGAATCCAGCCCTTCAAAGGATAATAACAGAAACAAAACAATACAAGGACAGTAACCACGTCCTAGAAAAAACAAGAAAGTAATCCTTCAACTAACCTAAAAGAAGACAGCCACAAGAACAGTATGCGAACGTTAACAACAAAAATAATAGGAAGCAACAATTACTTTTGCTGATTATCTCTTAATATCAATGGACTCAACTTTGCAATAAAAAGACATAGACTAACAGACTGGCTACACAAACAGGACCCAACATTTTGCTGCTTACAGGAAACTCATCTCAGAGAAAAAGATAGACACTACCTTAGAATGAAAGGCTAGAAAACAATTTTCCAAGCAAATGGTAGGAAGAAACAAGCTGGAGTCGCCATTCTAATATCTAATAAAATCGACTTCCAACCCAAAGTTATCAAAAAAGACAAGGAAGGGCACTTCATACTAATCAAAGATAAAATCCTCCAAGAGGAACTATCAATTCTGAATATCTATGCTCCAAATACAAGGGCAGCCACATTCATTAAAGATACTTTAGTAAAGCTCAAAGCACAATGCACCTCACACAATAATAGTGGGAGACTTCAACATACCACTTTCACCAATGGACAGATCATGGAAACAGAAACTAAACAGGGACACAGTAAAACTAACAGAAGTTATGAAACAAATGGATCTGACAGATATCTACAGAACATTCTATCCTAAAACAAAAGGATATACCTTCTTCTCAGCACCTCATGGTACCTTCTCCAAAATTGACCACATAATTTGTCACAAAACAAGCCTCAACAGATACAAAAATATTGAAATTGTCCCATGCATCCTATCAGATCACCATGGACTAAGGCTGATCTTCAATAACAAAATAAATAATAGAAAGCCAACACACACGTGGAAACTAAACAACACTCTTCTCAATGATACCTTGGTCAAGGAAAGAATAAAGAAAGAAATTAAGGACTTTTTGGAGTTTAATGAAAATGAAGCCACAACATACCCAAACTTATGGGACACAATGAAAGCATTTCTAAGAGGAAAACTCATAGCTCTGAGTGCCTCCAAAAAGAAACTAGAGAGAGCACACATTAGCAGCTTGACAACACACCTAAAAGCTCTAGAACAAAAGGAAGAAAATTCACCCAAGAGGAGTAGACAGCAGGAAATAATCAAACTCAGGGGTGAAATCAACCAAGTGGTAACAAGAAGAACTATTCAAAGAATCAACCAATCGAGGAGCTGGTTCTTTGAGAAAATTAACAAGATAGATAAACCCTTAGGCAGATTCTCAGAAATGAAATGGGAGACATAACAACAGATCCTGAAGAAATCCAAAACACAATCAGATCCTTCTACAAAAGGCTATACTCAACAAAACTGGAGAACCTGGATGAAATGAACAAGTTTCTAGACAGATAGCAGGTACCAAAGTTAAATCAAGATCAGGTTAATGATCTAAACAGTCCTATATCCCCTAAAGAAATAGAAGCAGTCATTACTAGTCTCCCAACTTAAAAAAGGCCAGGACCAGATGGGTTTAGTGCAGAGTTCTATCAGACCTTCAAAGAAGATCTAATTCCAGTTCTGCATAAACTATTCCACAAAATAGAAGTAGAAGGTACTCTACCCAACTCCTTCTATGAAGCCACAATTACTCTGATACCTAAACTACAAAAAGACCCAACAAAGATAGAGAACTTCAGACCAAATTCCCTTATGAATATCGATGCAAAAATCCTCAATAAAGTTCTCGCTAACCGAATCCAAGAACACATCAAAACAATCATCCATCCTGACCAAGTAGGTTTTATCCCAGAGATGCAGGGATGGTTCAATATACGGAAATCCATCAACGTAATCCAGTATATCAACAAACTCAAAGACAAAAACCACATGATCATTTCGTTAGATGTGGAGAAAGCATTTGACAAAATCCAACACCCGTTCATGATAAAAGTCTTGGAAAGATCAGGAATTCAAGGTCCATACCTAAACATGATAAAAGCAATCTACAGCAAACCAGTAGCCAACATCAAAGTAAATGGTGAGAAGCTGGAAACAATCCCACTAAAATCAGGGACTAGACAAGGCTTCCCACTTTTCCCCTACCTATTCAACATTGTACTTGAAGTCCTAGCCAGAGCAATTCGACAACAAAAGGAGATCAAGGGGATACAAATTTGAAAGGAAGAAGTCAAAATATCACTTTTTGCAGATGATATGATACTATATATAAGTGACCCTAAAATTTCCGCCAGATAACTCCTAAACTTGATAAAAAGCTTCAATGAAGTAGCTGGATATAAAATTAACTCAAACAAGTCAATGGCCTTTCTGTACACAAAGGATAAACAGGCTGAGAAAGAAATTAGGGAAACAACACCCTTCTCAATAGTCACAAATAATATAAAATTCCTTGGCATGATTCTAACTAAGGAAGTGAAAGAGCTATATGATAACAACTTCAAGTCTCTGAAGAAAGAAATTAAAGAAGATCTCAGAAGATGGAAAGATCTCGCATGCTCATGGATTCGCAGGATCAATATAGTAAAAATGGCTATCTTGCCAAAAGCAATCTACAGATTCAATGCAATCCCCATCAAAATTCCAACTCAATTCTTTAACAAATTAGAAAGTGCAATCTGCAAATTCATCTGGAATAACAAAAAACCTAGGATAGCAAAAACTCTTCTCAAGGATAAAAGAACCTCTGGTGGAATCCCCATGCCTGACCTAAGGCTGTACTATAGAGCAATTGTGAAAAAGTCTGCATGGTACTGGTATAGCGACAGACAAGTAGACCAATGGAATAGAATTGAAGACCCAGAAATGAACCCACACACCTATGGTCACTTGATCTTTGACAAGGGAGCAAAAACTATCCAGTGGAAAAAAGACAGCATTTTCAACAAATGGTGCTGGCACAACTGGCGGTTATCATGTAGAAGAATGCGAATTGATCCATTTCTTTCTCCTTGTACTAAGGTCAAATCTAAGTGGATTAAGGAACTCCACATAAAACCAGAGACCCTGAAACTTATAGAGGAGAAAGTGGGGGAAAAGCCTCGAAGATATGGATACAGGGGAAAAATCCTGAATAGAACAGCAATGGCTTGTGCGGTAAGATCAAGAATTGACAAATGGGACCTCATAAAATTGCAAAGCTTCTGCAAGGCAAAAGACACCGTCAATAAGACAAAAAGGCCACCAACAGATTGGGAAAGGATCTTTACCTATCCTAAATCAGATAGGGGACTAATATCCAATATATATAAAGAACTCAAGGAGGTGGACTCCAGAAAGTCAAATAACCCCATTAAAAAATGGGCCTCAGAGCTAAACAAAGAATTCTCACCTGAGAAATACCGAATGGCTGAGAAGCACCTGAAAAAATGTTCAACATCCTTAATCATCAGGGAAATGCAAATCAAAACAACCCTGAGATTCTACCTCACACCAGTCAGAATGACTAAGATCAAAAACTCAGGTGACAGCAGATGCTGGCGAGGATGTGGAGAAAGAGGAACACTCCTCCATTGTTGATGGGATTGCAAGCGTGTACAACCACTCTGGAAATCAGTCTGGCGGTTCCTCAGAAAATTGGACATAGTATTACTGGAGGATCCTGCAATACCTCTCCTGGGCATATATCCAGAAGATGTTCCAACCAGTAAGAAGGACACATGCTCCACTATGTTCATAGCAGCCTTATTTATAATAGCCAGAATCTGTAAAGAACCCAGATGTCCCTCAACAGAGGAATGGATACAGAAAATGTGGTACATTTACACAATGGTGTACTATTCAGCTTTTAAAAAGAATGAATTTATGAAATTCCTATTCAAATGGATGGACCTGGAGGGCATCATCCTGAGTGAGGTAACCCAATCACAAAAGAACTCACACATTATGTACTCACTGATATGAGGATATTAGCCCAGAAACTTAGAATACCCATGATATAAGATACAATTTGCTAAACACATGAAACTCAAGAAGAACGAAGACCAAAGTGTGGACACTTTGCCCCTTCTTAGAATTGGGAAAAAAAAAAAACACCCATGGAAGGAGTTACAGAGACACAGTTTGGAGCTGAGGTGAAAGGGTGGACCATCTAGAGACTGCCATATCCGGAGAACCATCCCATAATCAGCGTCCAATAGCTGACACCATTGCATACACTAGCAAGATTTTGCTGAAAGGACCCAGATATTGCTGTCTCTTGTGAGACTATGCCAGGGCCTAGCAAATACAGAAGTGGATGCTCATAGTCAGCTATTGGATGGATCATAGGGCCCCCAATGGAGGAGCTAGAGAAAGAAACCAAGGAGCTAAAGAGATCTGCAACCCTATAGGTGGAACAACAATATGAACTACCCAGTAACCCCCAGAGTTCGTGTCTCTAGCTGCATATGTAGCAGAAGATGGCCTAGTGGGCCATCAGTGGTAAGAGAGGCCCATTGGTCGTGCAAACTTTATCTGCCTCAGTACAGGGGAACGCCAGGGCCAAGAAGTGGGAGTGGGTGGGTTGGGGAGTGGGTGTTGGAGCGGGTGAGGGACTTTTGGGATAGCATTGGAAATGTAAATGATATAAATACCTAATTAAAAAAAATACTGTGATATACTTAGATACAAGTCTGACTGATAGAAGATGTGTGAATTGGACAAGACAAAATGCACCTACGTGATATAAAAACCTAAAGAAAGCTGGGGTAGGGCAGGATGGAAAGCTCAGTGGGTAGGAGTGCTTGCAGGACACACAGGGACCTGAGTTCAAATCCCCAGCACACACATAGAAGGCCGGTTGGTCATGGAGGTGCACTCTTTTAACTCTAAAACACAGATGTGACTTACTCGTGTATTAGAAGACAATGGTACTAAAATGTTAGTTCTTTACAATCATGATCAAAATAGCAACTTGTTTAGTGTGACAAGACAATAGAAATGACCATGGGCAGTCAAAACAAACAAAAAACCAGCCAAACAAACAAACAACCACAGCTGAGAACCAGTGCTGCCTTTCATTGTCACCTGTACAAAGCTTCAGTAAATAAAACAGTGTGATGTTGGCAGACAGACAGACAGATGGACAAGACATTTGGACAGAAATGTTACGAAAAAAAGACACACTGATGGTAAATACGTACATGAAAAAAATGCCTAATGACTATTAGGAGGGTGTAGGTTGTGATCACAGTGAGACATCGCCATAGACCTATGGAAATGGATAAAATGAGAAGAATTAGTCACATACAGTACAGTGTGGAGGAATGGGAGCTACCAGACACTGCTGCTGGTGGAGATGTAAAAAAAATCCAGCTGGAGAAAGTGTGACAGTATGACCCAGCCACTGCACACACACATCAAGCGTTCACCCAACAATCTAACCATTGCACACACACATCAAGTGTCCATCCAACAACCTAGCAATGGAAGGAGGGAGGTGTCCACTGTCTTGACAGATAGTGGCTACATTGGTCTAAACATGGCCAGTCTATTAAATTGTGTATTTTAAGTGGTGGAGTTTATCCTACAGTAAAGTTGATCTTTAAAAGTGCCTCAAAGAAAGTAGGGTAACTGACAGTGAAGATAATGGGTCACCTTCAATGCCAACTTCACAACATCACAGGAGCCTGTGGTTGCCAGCTCCATTGTGGGTCCTCTAATGGCTGGGTGCAGAACTCTTCGAGTTTGCTTGTCTGACATTTAGAAGGTTAATAAAGAACTGTGGATGAACAGCCTCAAGTAACTCATAAAAGTGATTTGGACAGGAACAGCTTCTCATCAGATGACGGGGAGGGACTGCAGATCTATGGTTCTTGCTTCTGGTTTCAGCTGGAAGACGTAGGGCTTACTTAGGACAGCTAGAAAATACCATGAAGACCAGACCAGGCTGCAGGTACATGTATAAAACCCCCCTTTTAGGAAATTCCTGGTCAGTGGTCAGTTGTAGACTGAAATTGAGTCCTGTCTGCCATGCCTGAGCGTCTGGGATGCTCACAGAGGCAGACATTTTGAAAAATCGACCACAAGCAACTGCGGTCCTTCTAAATTTGCTTTAGATTATTGGATCTTTTTCTTCTTCATTTTAGAGATTGTGTGTGTGTGTGTGTGCCATTTTAAGAATTTGTAGCAAAGACTGCTACATAAACTGCTAGTCACACTTGCTGGGGAACTTTGCAAATAAAAGCCATAAAAACAGTGTTAGCTTATTAAACAAACAGAAAGAACTTAATAGCACAGAACTTGGGTGCATAAAAGCTCGGGATGACTTCCGAAATAGCGTACATCACATAAAACCAATTACAACCAATAGATCTAGGTCTAGTTTCTGAGTGTCCACTTCGTTTTTAGTTAAGACAAACATCAGGATTGTTGTAATGTTAACACCATTCCCCAACCATTTGATTGTTGTTATTTCTTGGTATTCCTGAGCCATGAAAGCATCGTGCACACCCCCATTCTGCACAGGGCTCTGCTCTTGCACAGAGGCGGGCTTTTCTGTAAGAGAGTTGCTGCCTGCGATGGTGGGCTGCCTGCTGTCGTGTTTACCTTCACTGGGGCTGCCTGGCTATTGTCGAGCCAGTTGAGATGATTCATGGGTCTGACAGATGTCTGGTACAGCTGGATGTGTCCTTGATTATCCCAAAAGTCTGGACAGCACTGTCATTCACCATTGCCCAAATTATCTTTGTATTGACTGTGGAACCCTCGGTGACAGCGCTGTAATGGCTAATTACCCAAGATACCACTGGTACGCACTTCATAATGGCTTAGTGAAAAAGGAAAAGACTGTACGGAAATGAGGAAAAAATACTAATAAAAGTAACATCCTGTTCTGTGCAAAGAACACAGACTCTGCTGCAGTACAGTGTGTGTATTTATTTGACATCATGCAGTCTATGCTAATGAAATCCAGGGCCACAATAGGAGAAGCATAGATTCTCATGAAATGTGTAAGGAAGGGATAAAACGTAAAGAACGCTGACAGTGATGAATTATGGACAATAGAAGGAGCTATTAGCTGGGAGACAATCGTATGCATGGCATACTCGGGAAAGGCATGACAAGTGGCAATTTGCCTGCCTCGCATGCTGCAGGGGTTGGAGGCGAAAGAGTACGTTCTGTTTAGCAAATGGCCTCCCCCAGAAATGGAGAGGAGGGAGGGAAAGAGGAGGCGCTTAGTAAATCTGCTCCAGGGGCAAGAATGGAAAGCCGAGGTTTAATTTCCCCCTATAATGCCATAAATTAGTCCACTTTGACAAACATAGCTCCCCCAAAGCAGATATATATTAGGAGGGGGAAAGAGAAGGGAATAGAAGGCACAAAATCCCATTTTGACTTTTAGTGGAGATGATGAGGTCCCGGGAGGGCAGACAAAGCAGGCCGGGGGAACAGCTTTCCACACAAAGAATGCAGTGATTCGCCACATCCTGTCCAGGCTGTGTCTGAATGTCACTCCTATCTTAATTACTAGACTAACAAAGCTATCCCGTTCTTCTAGAATCTCTGCCTCCGTTCTCACAGTGCAAGAGGAGGATCTGATGAAAGGTTGCTCGTGAGTCTTTATGAAGCCAGGAGGTGAGGTCAGGATCCTTGGGGAGGCGGAGTAGAGGAGGATGATGGGTGAAGACCGGAAGGCCTGATGCTCTCTTGTTCTTGATCGACATGGGTACTCCCCTGAGTTTTGTAGCAAGTGGCTTGGTGGGACAGCTGTGACAAAGTTGGGGACATGATGCATCATCCCTGGCTTTCCAGTTGGGGGAGATTGTCCCTTTCTTTGACCCTATAACTTGTGCAGTGGTCTCAGGCCTAGTCACTCACAAAGCCCAGGACATGAGCAGTGTGACTCGAGGACTGTGGGTACTGCATTCTGACTCACTGAATTATTCCTTTAGCTGAAGAATTTCAGTCCATTGTTTTGGCCCATCTCAAATACTTCATTGTGTCCTCCCTGAGTTCTCTCGGATGCTTCTTGATGGTCCCAGAGGGGTTTCCTCTGTCCACTGATTCTCAGTAAGGACCATAGTGACGGTGCAGGAGAGAGACGGACAGGAATTTGGTCGAGAATGTCTCCTGAGCCCTGTGCTGATACCCTGCCCCTGCTAATCATATGGGCGAATACTTCTGTGTCCATCAAGCAAATTTTCCCCCTTGAAAATGACTTGGAGTGAAACAAGTTAATTCCCCCAGAACTCTGGTTAGTTGGAGTTATTTTGTATTTTTTAAAAAAATGACAATCACATTTTCAAAACATGTAGGTGATACGTTTGTATCCCTATCACATTTAGGCATGGCCCCTCCCCCATCATAACACAGACAAAGTGGGAGGAGGGAGGAGAAGCTCTAGACCCAGACATGTCCAGGTGGCAGGCTGGGATGGAATAGAGTGGTGGGGATCCCGCACGCTGGAGTGAGGGCCCAGTAAGGTCAGTAGCCACTGCCGGTTGCTGTTGTATACAAGTGAGACGTGGGGGTCATATTTCTTTTCAGGAAGATTTAAAACTCCAAAGTTTTAAGAATTATGCGTTCCTAAAGTCTTACAAGCTTCAAACCTGGGTGTGTTTGCCAAGTGTCTGGGAGGGAGCTGGGTTGACGGGCAACAGAGATCTTAGACACTATGAACCCGATGTTGTCTGGTTTTTCAATAAAGCACAAGAACCACCCATTCCAATAGAGGCTTCTTGATGTCAGTCTCGTGTTTGCTTGTACACTGCAGTGTATCTACATTTTCTTCAGTCCCGTGTCGTCTAACACATCGTTAGCAGGATCAAGAACCTTCCATGGAGCCATTTGTAGGTCTTTTTTTTTTAAATGACATTTGATTTGATTTGATTTCTTTTTCAATTTTATATATTTACATTTCAATTGTTACCCCCTTCTAGTTCCCCACCCTCCAAGATCCCCCACTCGACCCTTCCTCCCCCTGACTCCACGAGGGTGCTCCCCTACCCACCCACTCACTCCTGCCCCACTGCCCTATCATATCTCTACACTGGGACATCAAGCCTTCACAGGACCCAGAGCTTCTCTTCCCATTGATGTCAGACAAGGCCATCTTCTGCTACATATGCAGCTGAAGCCATGTGTCCCTCCATGTGTATTTTTTGGTTGGTAGTTTAATCACTAGGAGCTTTTGGAGGCGTCTGGTTGGTTGATATTGTTGTACCTCCTATGGGGTTTCAAACCCCTTCAGCCCCTTTAGCCCTTCCCCCAACTCCTCCTTTGGGGTCCCTGTGCTCAGTCTGATGGTTGGCTGAGAGCATTTGCATCTGTATTAGTAAGGCTCTGGCAGAGCCTCTCAAGAGACATCTACATCACAGGCTCCTGTCAGCAAAGGCTTCCCAGCATCAGCAAGTGTCTGGGTTTGGTGGCTGCACATGGGATCGACCCCCAGGTGGGGCAGTCCCTGGACAACCCCTCCCTCAGTCTCTGCTCCACTCCTTGTTCCTGTGTTTCCTTTAGATAAGCAATTCTGGCTTAAAATTTTGTGAAGGATGGTGTCCCCATCTCTCACATCTTGACCTGTCTTCTCTCTCTCTTTCCATCTGGAGGGCTCAGCCCAGAGTTTGAAGCTCCGAGAAGACTCTCAGCATGCCTCTGACTCCTTTGCAGTATTCTCACAATTGGAGACACAGACTCACTATCATCTGTCTCTCCAACAGACTCTATGTTCCACAAGGGCAGGGAATTTCCTCTATACTGTCAGGATCCACTCCAGTATGTAGTATGAATTTGATGAGGGTCAAGTTGCAGAAATAGAGACAATTGAATGGGTCATGTAAAAAATAATGTGTCCAGAGGTTAATCTCATCCAAAATCCTCTCTGAAGATCTGAAAAGAGAACCGAGAACTACCACTGTATCTACTGTCAATCAGACATGTTCATAAGTGGTCTTCTGAAATTTCTCCTGTGAGGTTGCAACTCCTTAATTAATTTCTCTGAGGTTCTTGATTTTCACTTTTTATTTTTCTGAAATCAGGAAAGAATTGAAGATTCCTTAAAACTTCCCACTCAGAACAAATGTCCTTGCCTTTTGGGTAAATACTAGGAGTGAGGGACACTCTTTGCAGTGGACTGTAAAAATGACCACAAACGATTCCCTTCTTCCTTGCACACCTTTGGATGGTCACCTGTGCATGGCTTGCCCATCTGGCTGATTTTGGCCAATGTACAAGCCACAGACATGGTGCAAACCTGGAAAACATTAGGATGTGTTTTGTTTTGTTGATACTCTTGGAAGCCCTGTAGCTACCATGCTGTGACCAGGTCTAGGTTAGTTACCCGCATGACTTCAGCCAATAGCCAACATCTGCAGATAAACGTGGCAATGAGATCAGTCTAGGCTAAGCAGCTCCAGGTGACCTGCCATCTGGCTGCACTTGTTTGGGGGAAACCCCAGTGAGCTCAGCAAAAACCCTGCCCAGTTGCATCAGAGCTCTTATGCTAGAATTGTGAATTTTTATGTAGTGGACTAACAGCTAGACTTGTTTTTTTATTTTCAGGGCTCTTGTCCTTTTACAAGAAGGCTAGATCAGAAAAATCTGAACATGGAGCCTCCTTTTCTCTTACTCGTCCTTGTGCTATTATTATTAGGTTCAGTAAAGCAGAGATCTTTCAGCACTGGAGAACAGTCTATGTGAGCTAGAGAAGTTACCCGAAGGAGTAGAACTCTACCCCATCCTCCTCCAGTTCCTCTCCAGCTCTCACTGATACACCTGGCAGCAGATCTGATATACCAGGCAGTGGGCCAACACTGTCTGTAGGTAGACTTACAGAGGGTAGAGACTACGGAGTCCGTGAAAGAGCCCACTGTCCTGACATTACATCACAACACCCTCATTATACTGCCATATAAGCCCAGCTTTCAAACCTCTGAAGGCTACAAAAGGAAGCCTGGTAGTGTTGGGACCACCCAGTGTGTCATTTTAATGCAGAGAAAACATGCGCATTAGATATGCATGCTCACTTTTCTGTAAGGCCCTTAAGCTTTTCTTAGCTTTTCTTTTCTTTCTTTCTTTCTTTCTTTCTTTCTTTCTTTCTTTCTTTCTTTCTTTCTTTCTTTTTTTTTTTTTGTAGCAAAATGCGCCGAGGGTAAACATTTGTTAGTCTCCAAAGCTCTACTCTCACAGTTTCAGTATGGATTTGTGCTGAGTCTCACTGTAGTCACTGAAAAAGCAAAAGCCATGCAAGCTGTGGAACCCTGTTGCGGTGTTGAGGTGGCACAGGCTAGGTGTTGACTGAGAGTGCCCTTTGCCAGCTCCTTGTCTTAACCTTTGCTAATACCCCCAGGAAACAGAGGCCCTGAGAGGTTGCTTGGCCAAGGGCACACTCATTCGTAAGGCGCTAGGTTATGGATATTGGCTTCAAATCTGAGTCCAATGGTGGTGTTGACTCAGTAAAACCAGGGCATTTTTATTATCAGTAATAATAATTTATACTGAGCCCTCATTATATAATATGCATATTCTTTTCACTTAAAATTAAGAACTGACAGTTCTTGAGGGTATGCATGCTAACAATGTTGTAGATACACTCTATATAATAAGTAATTGAATCCTCATGAAACCCGTGAGGCAAGTATATTAATTATTCTCACCTTGAAAATGCCTTTAAGCAAGAAGTTATTCTTGTTGTTGAGACTGGAAGTTCAAGGTCAAAGTGTCAGCAAAGCCTTCTCTTTCAAACTCGGGGGGGGGGGGGGGGGGGGGAGGCGGGGGAGAGCCTCCTTCTTTGCATTTCCTTAGCTTCTGGTACGTTTTCTGTAGCTGCCTAACTCTGGTGTATGCTCTGGCTATCATAGATGTGGGTGTGTTTCATTTCCCTCTTCAGGATACCAAGCATATTGAATGTAGGGCCAAACTTTAAGCTATCATGGCCTTATCTTTGAGTACAACTGCAAAGATTCTATTTCCTTCTAAGGCCTTGTTCATGGAATCCAAGTAGATAGGGGTTTGGGGAACTGGGGAGGGGATGGGGTCTGTTTAACCCAGAATTTTAAATTCAAAATTTTAAGGTATGTTGTTCCTAATGGGGGTCAAACACAAGAGAAGGCAAGGTAGAACATCCCTGGCTGACACTAAGAAGAGTTCCCCCAAGTTCCAAAAATCAGAGCCCCAAACTCCTCACTCCACAGACTGGAGTTATAAGCTCAACCTGATAGTGAAACACGAAAGATCCCATTACTAAAGAGTCAATTTTCCTCCTCTGGGAGCCAATTGCATGTGGGGTGTGGGAGAAAGCCTCAAAGCTAGAACAAGCAAGACAAGAAAACGGTCAGTTGTCAGGAGGCGATACCACCACCACCACCAACAACAGCAACAACAACAAAAACCACCACCACCACCCCAGGAAGTTTTCTCAGTGCAGAAAGCCTGATTTGATCCTACACAGAGATCAAAGGGGCATCAACATTAGTACAAGGGAGGCTGAAAGGAGAGTGCTTTCTATCAGATACCAGGTATCCTTGATTTTGACAAAGGCCTTTTCTCTCACTTCAGATGGCTTTAACTTTTAGCACTCAAAGTCCTGAATGCTGAGGGTCACACAAAACGCCAGTGAGTTTTGTTTTGTTTGTTTGAATGGTTTTTGGTAAGCTTTACTTTAATTTTAATTATATATATTGTTTGTATATGGTTATGTGTCTCTGAGTGCAGATACAAGAGGCCAGGGATCTTGGATTGCCTGCATCTTCATTTGCTTTCTGTTTTGCCATGATAAAGACCATGATTAAAAGCAGCAACTGAGGGAAGCTGAGGCAGGAACTCAAGCGAGGGAGAAATCTGGAGGCAGAGACTGAAGCAGGGACTATGGAGGAGTGCTGCCTACTAACTTGCTCCCCATGACTTGCTCAGCCTGCTTTCTTTTTAAAAAAATTTTTTTATTAGATATTTTCTTCATTTACATTTCAAATGCTATCCTGAAAGTCCCCATACCCTACCCCCACTCCACCCTGCTCCCCAACCCACCCACTCCTGCTTCCTGGCCCTGGCATTCCCCTGTACTGGGGCATATGATCTTTTCAAGACCAAGGGCCTCTCTTCCCAATGATGGCTGACTAAGTCATCTTCTGCTACATATGCAGCTAGAGACACGAGCTCTGGGGGTGCTGGTTAGTTCATATTGCTATTCCTCCTATAGGGTTGCAGACCCCTTCAGCTCCTTGCGTGCTTTCTCTAGCTCCTCCATTGGGGGGGCCCTGTGTTCCATCCAATAGATGACTGTGAGCATCCACCTCTGTATTTGCCAGGCACTGGCATAGCCTCATATGAGACAGCTATATCAGGGTCATGTCAGCAAAATCTTGCTGGCATCTGCAAAAGTGTCTGCGTTTGGTGGCTGATTATGGTATGGATCCCTGGGTGGGGCAGTCTCTGGATGGTCCTTCCTTCTGTCTCAGCCTCCAAACTTTGTCTCTGTAATTCCTTCCATGGGCATTTTGTTCCCCATTCTAAGGAGGGACGAAGTATCCACACTTTGGTCTTCCTTCTTGAGTTTCATGTGTTTTGCAAATTGTATCTTGGGCATTCTAAGTTTCTCGGATAATATCCACTTATCAGTGAGTGTATATCATGTGAGTTCTTTTGTGATTGGGTTACCTCACTCAAATGATATCCTCCAGATCTATCCATCTGCCTAAGAATTTCATAAATTCATTGTTTTTAATAGCTGAGTAGTACTCCATTGTGTAAATGGATACATTTTCTGGAATAGAAACAGGAGTTACCGGTCTTTAATAAGAACCGTGTGTGCTCTTAATCATTGAGGCGTCTCTTAAGCTTTGTCTCTGGATTCTAATCTAGAAAGCATAAAGAAAAAAAAGATTCATGGGCCACAAAGGGGCAAGTTTAAAAATAAGTTTTATTGTAGGTTACTCACAGACAGAAGCTTAAGAGAAAAAGAGAGAGAAGACAGTTTCTGTATGGTGGCAGAGGATCCCCAAGGGAAGGATACCACTGAGGGTCACTGACTTGACTTTAGTAAGGCTTACTGGATGGAAGCTCTGGGTAGAGATGGGCTGGTTGGTCCTGCTGGTCTTTCACAAGATGTCCGGATGCTCCAGTGTTTCAGTCCTGCCCTCACGTACAGTTTCTAGAAAAGGGTGCTCACGTAAAGAAGGAGAGGAGAGGAGATGTCAGACCCTCCTTCTGGCATCCTGGCCTCTGGCTAGCACAGAGCCATTGGACTTGAACACTTCTGGCATCTCTGGCTATTGGAAGAATGAAATGGCCCACAGAGGGCCAAGGAACATCTGCTTTTTAACCAAGGAAGAGTTGTTCACTTTGGGAGACCCCTATCTGACACTGCTATTCCAGTTTCTATGCCCTGCTCTGATCAGAGCTGTGTGACTGAAGACACTGGACAAAGGCTGATGTAGAGACTCATGGAGACGTATAAGAAGAGGCAAGGCACGTGCAATGAGTCAAGGAGTGAAGGCAGAAGGAACGAGTCTTCAAAAGCACCAGGGTCCAAGCATAGAGGAAGAAGCCTGGCCACCTGGGTGTGTTTGCCTGTGTCTTTTCACTCCAAAACCAGATGCTAACTGCCGGGTCTGTTTCAGGAGTAGGGCAGATGCTATTGTGTCAGGGGAGCCAAAGAGGGTTGTAAGATAGCCTAATATGGAGTTCTCTTATCTGGAGGGAAGATCTTGGGCATATTCCAAGTATTTGTATTCCCAGTGCCACCGGAAGGGTGCTATGGCCCAGAAAGAAGGTATGGCTGCTCTTTGCTTAGGATAGAGAGTACCTTTGGGGGACTGTGGTCTATGTGGATCTCTCTAGACTACCTCTAGAATCAGGAGGCAGGCAACTGTGTGGTCTTTGTGGTCTACTTAATACTATTAGAATTCCCCCTGAAAATATGAGTATTTGTCTAACAGCACCATTGAGGTCACTGTATGCCCATGAGTGTGTGTGTATTCTCCCCAGATAAACTTGTATTGGCATCTTGGTGATTTTCTTTTTTAGCTGAATTCAGAAATGTCCATGTTAATTCTAATTTTGTTTACTTTGCAACAAACTCCCTATTCATCTGGGGCCTAAAGTTTCATTATGATTTTAATTTAAGAACTTAAATTGGGTAGTTGGCAGAGGTAAGCAAAATATGCATTCTACAGGGGAGGGGAGGGAGTGTCTGCTAAGAGTTTAAATTTTGACAAATATATGGCATTAATGCTTCTCCCAGCTCGGTTTTACTCAGATGTTAACTGTAGAATTAAAAAAAAAAAGCCATTTAAAGGGCAGTTTCTTCTTTCTTTGTGGATTTTTGTGTGTGGACCATGGGTGGGTAGGGTGATGCACATAGACGAGACAATCCCTAGGTGTGTTTGCTGATGTTGTTAATGAAGAGTTTAACATACTAACGGAGCTACTTAGTTAATGGGTCTGAAGTTCCCTCTGGATGGCTACACCAGCCATGATTAAAAGTCACAGAGGTACTGTAAACTTCTCTGGTTGGTATTTTCTCCCTGAATAATCTAAATGCTTTTTCCAGTTCTTGCTACATCATTTAAAAATGGATTTTGATTACTGCTCAGCTTGTAAAAGAGAGAGAGAGAGAGAGAGAGAGAGAGGATCATAAACGTGTTCATTTCCCACAATGAATTGGGGCACAGGCAGAGAAGAGCAAAAGAATATATCACATTTTTCAGTAATCAGTCACAAAAGACCTTTAAATAACTCAACTTCCTACTATGTTTTATTATCTTCTCTCTCTTTTACAGCATTATCTACCATAGATATGCAGGGAGATTTGTAAAACACTATAGCATTTAAGTCATTACATTTTATAGCTAATTTCTAATGTGGATTTGATTTTTTATGAGCAGAAAAAGAATCTAATTTGCATTAGTGACAGTAACTAGAGAAATTTAACACCTGGCCCTGGTTGTAGCAGAAATTGAATATTAGGTACTTGGGTGCTAAAAACCCATTTCGTTCTTCAAGGGGGATTTTCCATTTATTTATGTGCTGCTCTCCTGTTTACCATTACAAAACTGTTCATATTATGATGGAAGAAAACACCCTGCCTGCAAACATCCTGGATCTGCAGTTTTCATCCTCTGGAGAGAGAAACAAAACTATTTGCCCATTAGCAGGGGGGAGAAAAGAAACCAGGGTGGGGTGAGGGGGTTGGGGTGGGGGGCAACGCAACACCAATCAATCCATAGTCTAAAACCACCACAGCTGCCTGTGATAGAGAAGGGCTTGAATCCTGTTTCCCCTCCCCCAGCTTCCTTTTATTTTCTCTACCCCACCTCCAGGCTCCCAACCCCTGCGAGCCTTTTCTCTGATAGAAGCTTGGGTGCAGTGCTTCCAAGCAGAATTAAAGCTCCGCTAAGAAGAACACATTGTTGCTACAAGAGCAATCCATATGTTTATAAAGTGTAGAAAATTAGGAACTGCAAAAGAGGCGAAGCTGGTGTTAAATGATATGGGAAGTGACACTTTACATAGCCGGTTACAATTAACACATTGATGGCATTTTGCTGGCTCCTTGCAGTGATAATGCTGTTGTCAAGTGTGTTTAGTGCATCAAATCTCCTGGAGCCTTCAGCCAGGCAGCGAGCTTTTGACAGATTGAAGGTTCCGAGATAGGCTATCATGACAGATGGAAACTGGCACCGATGTTCAGCTTTCGCCGATCACAAGGGACCTGCCCCCCTTATTCTGCAGGGCTCGGCGCTGCAACCTTCCCCCTTCTGATGAAAGCAGGGGATGGCATTGTTAAATAGTGCATCTGTGTGAGTTAGACTCCTCTGATGAAAGCATAAGGCAGGCGCGCTGTGAAGCAAAAGACAGCCTCGGCTCTAACTGCATTTTAGATAGACTAGAGGAAGACCCTGGGGAGCTGGGAGAAAACTTTGGTAAATTTCAGACAAAAAGGGGGGGGGGAGACCACCCATTAATTTCCTCTCCCCAAAGGATATAAAGAATACAACTCGGATGACAAGATCTCAATTAACGACTTTCATAATGTTTCCTAGCCAGCACGTCTTATGGAGCCATACAGATGTATTTTTCTTCTCTTTTCATGTTATGCCCTTGTTATTAATCAGTGATTTCGAAAGCAATCTAAGGCTATCTTTAAGAAGGTGCCCAGGGAAGTTGTGTGTCTTCCATTGTTGGAAACTAATTCAATTACTTTGAGGTACTCCTTTGAACCCTGGAACAGGTTCTTAAATTCTGGGTTTTCACATCCAGGGCAGAAACGGGACAGACTCTACACAGCTGGGCATAAACGGGAGAATGATATACTAATTAACCTTTCACCCTTTCCCCGCCAGTCCCCTTTAAAAGAAACACATTAGTCATTTTGTTTCAAAGGTCCACCTCTTTCCGAAGACTCTCACTTGAGCGGTCGCTGTCCTTTCTCTTTTGCTGACAAACAAACGCCTCTTTAATTTCTTTAAACTGGCTGCAGTCCTCTTTCTTTGCAATCTTAATCTTCAATTCTGCTCTCGCCCATACAGGTTGGGAGCAGCAAGCACCGCAGCCCATTTGAGGTATGATAATCAGCTGATTAGCTAGTGGAGCCCGTTTCCCTGAGGCTCTTTTGTGTGCAAAATCCTCACACTCAATTGACATGTGGACATCATAAAGCTGATGAAATGCACTTGTAATGAACAAGAGGGAGTCGCATCTGCAGCCATCTAAATGAAGGACCCTTTCCTCTCACCATGCTAATTCAGAAAATCTGCTCTTAACGTGTACTCCCTCTGGATTCCAAAGCCAGGCACATCTCCATGAATGCATATTCAAGGAGCGAATTAGCCTCTGTGGCAAGTGAGTGCCCAGCCTGGCCAGACTGATGCTAATTTCAAGACAGATTATACAGCATCAACCGTAGTAATGATCTGACAGTTCATTGGTGACGAGTTTTGCAGTCGGGTTTGCTGTCTGGATGGACACAGGTGCACAGAGAGCCAGCAAGACCTCTCAAATAAGACCAAAGGCTGCTGTCAAACGATTTCAGCCAAAATAGCCCAATGTAGGAGAAAAGAGATAATGCACTGAAAAAAACTAATGAGTCTTCATATTTAAACCCTGGCTATGGTGGCGGTCAATGGGTGTTCCCCTCCTTATTATAGGTTAGTGTACACCCAGCAGTTGTTAAATTAGGAAGACAAAAAGAGAGAGATTTCCCTTTTATACCTCTTTTCAGAAAGCAGAATCACTTTAAATGAATAAAGCTTAGCACAGATTTTTTTTTTTAATGAATTTCCCATGAACCAGTTTGTAGAAAGAAAATGTCCTGTGTTGGATGGGGAAGTGGGCAGGGGTTCATTTTCACTGCCTGCTGTGACAGTCCCTAATAGAAGGAGACAGGCTTGCTCATCACTATTTTGGATCACCTCAGCATTGTCTGCACTACTTTTTCTATTAATAAATGTTAATTAATGATGGTAAGGAAGGCTTGCCATTGTATCCAAAGGCTCAAAGCCCTTCCCAGACAGTGATTTATGTTTGAGAGTTGAAAAGACGGAAGTTATTAGCGCTGTTATTTCTTATTTTCTTTTTCTGAAGAGGCAGAAATAGGAGCACAGTGATAAAGTGACTTGTGCAAGGTCACACTGCACGCCAGTCTCAGATCTCTGCCTTGAACTCATTGTCACCCCTCTTTATAGCTCTAGACACAAAAATACCCTGGGGAAAGGTGCTCCACGGCCAGCGTTAAGGAGATTCCTTCATAAGCATTGCTAATAAATATAGCACATGCCTCAAAAGCAAATGAACAAGACAAGCTTAATAAGGAGTGTTGTTATTACAGGCAGTCCCCTGAGCGTCTGCACAGTTCACCCAGTGGGCCTTGTCAAGGAGCCCCACTCCAGAGCTTATGGGAGCCACTCCTTGGCTTCTGTTGCTTCTTTTCCACCTCCCACATTGACCTTGATCAACTGCCTTTCAATTCAACTTAAGATAATAACCTCACAGCGTGTGCTCAGTAGTGTGAACATGGGCTATTCTTCCTCCTGTGTGTTTGGAAACACACTTTGGGGTGGCTGATGGGAGCTAACCCAAAGCCTCTCTGGGCATAACAGTGAGTAGAATAGAAATTTCAGAGAGGAAAGGGGAGTAAGTTTGTACCCCAAAGGCCATAGCTCTTAACATTCATTTATAGGGAAGACAGATGAACATCATCAAACCAACCACACAACACATGCCAGTGTGTGTGTGTGTGTGTGTGTGTGTGCGCACAACTCACCAACTGTTGTCTCTAAAATCTACTTGTGATCTTGATTTCGATGCAAATGCCTTTCACAGCAGAAGCAGAATTTTCAATGGAGTTTCACATTCTCAGGCTAGCTGTCAAAGCCATACTTAACCGAGAACACTGCTATACAGAATGCTAATGGTACACACACAGGTATAGCCAGTGAATACCATTGCACCAGACATAGCTTTTGGGCTCTGAGATTACATGGCTTGTACACAAACTTCACCTCTACTGCTTAGCCTTCAGGAACCCCGTATAAGCTCTTTAACCATCCTTAGCCTCAGTTTTCTTATCTCTAAAGAGGGTTAGCAGTATTTGCCTTCAAAATTGTTAGAAGTATTAAACAAATCAGAGAGACCCATGACCTGACATGCAATAAATGCCTGATAAACACCACATGGTAACGATGTGATAGTTTGCATTGATTTTATTCTAGCTTCCAATCTCATAGCTTCATTGCTTATATATCTCAGTCCCATTTGAAGGTATGAAGAGGTGTGTGCGCATGCATCCCTTTTTCATATGTTTGAAAGAACACATCATGTTGGCCTAGCCAGCATGTATAATCTTACAACATTGTGACAAGTTGTTATCATCTACCAAGTTTGTGTTGGAGAACTGCCCAACTATGTTAAGAAAAATTCTTGAGGGCTGGTGAGATGGCTCAGTGGGTAAGAGCACCCGACTGCTCTTCCAAAGGTCCGAGGTTCAAATCCCAGCAACCACATGGTGGCTCACAACCATCCGTAACGAGATCTGGCGCCCTCTTCTGGAGTGTCTGAAGACAGCTGCAGTGTACTTATATATAATAAAAATAAATAAATCTTAAAAAAAAACTAACTCATGATCAAAATATAATTTAAAAAAAAAAAGAAAAATTCTTGAAAGTTTCTCATAATATTTTAAGGAAGATTATGACTTTGTGCTGATCTGGGGGTCATAGGTTGTACATACCAAGCTTAGGGAGTAAAACTTATATTTGGAGCCAGAACGAGCTTTCATTCTGACTTTGCCATGTACCAGCTCTGTAGTCATGCTACTTAGCGTCAAATATCATCTGCAGAGTGGATGTGTATCAGAACCTAATGCATAGGACTGTCCTTAGGGTTAATGAAGTTCCAAGCTTGTAAATACAATATAAATAAATGTGCCTACTTTAAGGATACTGGACTGTCACCGGTAATGACAAATGTGCAAGACACCAAAGCTCATTTGGAGATTAATGACTGTCTCAGGATTACTGTTAGCAAATAATGATCTGGGATTGGGGTTGGTCTTATAATCCCTAGTTGCATACTCTTCCCTCTCCCTCACGCCCACAGGAACCTTGCAGCGTCTGCGGATATATGACATTCTTCCTTTTCCTCCACATCCACAAGGCATCCTGCAGTGCTTTTACATGATACCCGATGGGTGAACGGCCCTGGGCCCAGTTGCTGTGGTCTCCTTAAAAGGACATTCTCTAAATCAAGGCCCAACATATTATGGCCACCGGCCAATGGGATAGTGACCTGAAAGGTGTTAGAATTGTCCCTGTCTTCCTAAATAGTTGGAAGATTCAAAAGGATAAAGTATTTTTTAAACACATGAAAATAATATGAAATTTGAATTTTAGTCTTTGCAAATAGAGTTGTCTAGGAACATAGTCATGCCTGTTCGTTTACCTATTAATTATAGGTGCTTTCCTGCCCCAAGAATGAAGTCGAGCTGTTGAGACAGAGATGGCAGAGATGGCATTGCCTGCCCGCCACACCTAAAATATTTACTATCAGCCCTGTATAGAAAAGACTGTTGGCCCTCTTGTCTAGACTCAAGAAGAGTTCTTTCTGGTTTGTTGCTGAGTAGAAGGCTCAACAGTCCAACTTAAGGTGTGTAAGTAAGCTTTGGAGTGGCTTAGATGAACAGAAGAGGTCTTTATTACCTGCATTGGCTTCACTTGTGTTTTGGAGCATCTTGGCAGTACATGCGTTAGTTCCTGGATGCAGAAACCAGGTTTCCATGCCACATCTCCACTGCTAGTCCTGAGACCTAGGCAAGCATGCTTTTCTTCACTTTCTTTATCTGTAAAATGGTTTGATAGTTTAGATCTTTGCACAAAATGCATTTTGAAAAGCCATTGCACACTCTATGAGGGTCCTATGTGTGGGTCAGCCATGTTTTGGAGTACTGTGAACCTTTACAGACAAGGGGAGAGATGCTTCCCTCAGAGAGTAAATCTGATCTTCTCACTTTGTTCAAGCATCAGTAGCTGTTAGGACAGAAGAAAGGCCTGTGTGTTTTTCCTGTCTTTGAGTCTGTCCATGTCTCCAAATCTCCACAGAACATTACAGATCTTCTTTTGAAGCCTTTATATTGAATATATACATACATACATATATATATATATATATATATATATATATATATACACATACACACACATACATATATATTATAATATAATATCCCATATTAGGAAAGACCATTTTTTTTTACCTTTATTTTCATGACTCCTATTATGTAGGCTATGTGGTACATGGTAATGTCATAGTATTAGTGAATTAGCAAATAAGTAATGGTTGGGTGAGGAAATTTCTTAGAATTCTTTTATTAAAATTTTTATACCTTTTTTCATGTGGCAATTATTAATTCCCTTCAAGGTACAGCTGAGAGAGCAGTGACACTGGGACTTGTGAGGCTTAAAATAAGCAGACAGATGTTGCCACTCACTAAATGTAAAAAGCAATCAGCAGAGGGACTGGGGGTGACCCAGTGAGGTGAACGATTCTGCACAAGCATGAGGATCTGAGTTTGGCTTCCCAGCACCCGGGGAAATGCCAGCTACCGCGTGCATCTATTGCCCCAGTGCTGAGGAATGGGGTGGGTACAGCCAGCCAGATCCCAGGGACTTCCTGAACAGCCATCAAGTCAGTAAGTCAGCTCCAGGTTTAGCAAGAGACCCTGTCTAAAATTTACAAAATAAAATAAAATAAAATAAAGGTGAAGAGTAAAGAGATAGAGGAAGATACTTAAGGTTGGCCTTTGACATCTTCACAAACACACCTGTACACACATGAACACACACACACACACACACACACACACACTGGAGCCAGAGAAATGATAGAAATATTAGTTGGGAAAGGCTCTGTATAAGCGTGTTAAGACACCTCGAAGCCACCAGCCAGCATTTCTATATGGGGCAGGGCTTTCGACTGTCATCTTCAACTGGAAAATAAGGGGGAGGGCATGGATGTTCACTAGACAGCCAATAGAATCCTTGTTCATTTTCTACACAGTGACTTCTGCTTCTCCTAGTAAACTAAAAGTCCTGTTCACCGTGAACAGGGGCTGCACAATGCTGGTAGCTAAGCAACAGAGGCTTTCTGAATCTGACTTTGGGAAGAATAAAGTGATGACTTGAAATGAACACGGGCAGGGCCAAGGGAGAGGAAGCTCCGGGTTGCATTTCATACTTTAATATTATATAACAATGGAGAGATAGAAGGACATTTTCTAATAGGCGACCAGAACAACAATCCTTTGGTTGACTTTCATTTCCTCTAATATATTCTTAATTAAGAAGAATTCATGGGTTCCTATACATATGTAGCCACATTGGCACCAGCACTTGGTAGTAGCTAAAAGCTCAGGCCTTGAATTTGAATCTTATTTCCTAATTAATTCTGAGATGCTGGGGATTCAGTGTATTGCTTTCAGCCTTCATCTTCCACTGTCCCTCCCAAGGTCACAGAGAGAATTTATCAAAATGATGGTTACTAAAGTGCATATCAGAGGGCCTGGTAACCAGCAAGCAGTAAATTAATGCTGGTTGTTATCCCAGAGTGCTTCGAGTTTATCCAGCTCCATCTTGAGCCTCAGCCATGTTTGCATGCTAAAAAGAGGTACTTGGAAGAGTATCTGAACAAACTGTCTTTTAAAAAGGTTAGATAACTAAAAGTTTAAAACCCCTCTTCTAATACAAGTTTAATCCTCCGAAACCCAGAAACAATTTAAAAGCAATTTGGTTAAATTAAATGCAGGTTTTAAAATTTTTTTATTTTTATTTTTTATTTTTTAAGCAGCTTACATGTGCAGATTGTTACTCTAAGGTTCCTGAGAATGCCCCCTTGCCGGCTCGGGAAGCTGCAAACAAGGTCAGTATTGATAGCTCACGCTTCAGTGACTGTATCAATTTAAAGCTTCATCAGTGATTCTCACTCATCTGCAGCCTGCATGGCTGTTGTCTGAGAAGACCGGTGACTTACGAACCCATTAAGTAACTTGTTCACTTGCGCTCTAATGAGCCTGTTGTTTTCCCTGAGAAGAACACAAACACCTGAGGACAAGACAGACCCAAGGCATAAATGAGAGCTGGCAGGTTCCAGCCCGCCCGGGTTTGATTTGATACTGTGTGCTTTTCCAATCCCTCTGCCAATCCGAGAGCCGTCACTCCCACCCCCACCCACTTTGCTCTGCTCCACATGAGAAGGATAAACACCTAGAGGACCGCTAGGGTTCTCCTCCTGCCTACTCTGAAGAACTCTGCTGGTGGCTGCTGCGTCTGCTCTGGGGGGAAAGGGGGAGGGGGAGGGGGGGGAAGGGGTTCATGTGTATGACCTTGTAGAAATGTTAGCCCTAGAGTCTGGCTCTTGTCTTGCTTCCCCTGCAACCAGAAAGCACCTTCACAGTGAAGCTGCTACTACCCCCATGTCTAGCTCTTGCGGGATGAACCTGCACAGTCCCGGAGAGGCATGAGGACCCTTGAAGGAGAATACCTTGGATATTGCTAGAGTGAGCAGAGCTGAGCCTGAATGGCCAGTTGACCTGAACTCGTGCCAAAGATTCCCATATCAGCCAAAAGCTTAGACAGCTCACCTGTGTTTGAACTACCGTGGGGAGGGGGTACGGGGGTGATGGTGGTGTGGACTTAAAACCTGCGGAGACGTTTAAAATATTCCAAATGTCAGTGGCTATTTCTAAAGAATGTATATCCAGCCCTTCCCACAGCTTTATGTTAATGCGTTCCCGCTCATGCTAATTGTGTTCTCATTATTTGAGAGGAAGAAGTCCAGAGTTGGACCCTCTCCAAGGCCCACGGATTGCAGGCTGCTCATACTGCGCTGGCTGCATTTGGCACGCTGGGGGACCTTTCAGTGCCCATAGCACTGGCAAGCTACGGGGGAACCTTTGCAGAGGCCTGTTCTAGGGTCACGTGCCAATACTGGGGGGTGGGGGTGGGTGTTGCAGACATCGTGGATGTTTGCAGGAGGCTATAGGGTAGTCGGGGAGGAAACACTGCCAGTGGCAGCCACAGGGTCAGAGCCCAAGGGTCTAAGTGCCTCTCCGGACTTAGGTGTAAGAGTCAGAGGGGAAGGTGTGACCTCATCGGCAGATATGAGCTGACACTTTTTATTGGTTCTCTCTCTCTCTCTCTCTCTCTCTCTCTCTCTCTCTCTCTCTCTCTCGTCTGTCTCTCTCTGTGTGTGTCTCTCTCTGTCTCTCTGTCTCTCTGTCTCTCTCTCTGTCTCTCTGTCTCTGTCTCTCTGCTCTCTGTCTCTCTGTCTCTCTCTGTCTCTCTCTGTGTCTCTCTGTCTCTGTCTCTGTCTCTGTCTCTCTCTGTCTCTCTCTGTCTCTCTCTCTTGCTCCAAAAGTCATTGCAGACAGGCACGATGTAGAGCCATGGCTTTGCTTACAATAAAACTCAGGTGTGCAGAGAAAATGCACTGCAGAATTTGGCCCCACAAGTGATTTCTTTTCCTAGGAACACCTGCTCTGGGTGTCAGGGAATTTTTTTTAGGTCACTCCAATTTAAAGCTTAGTGTGATACAATAATTTGCAAATAAATTGCTCTCTTTCTGTGTTATGGTTTGGATGTATGTGTCCTCCCAAGAATCCACGTTGGAACTTAACCCCCAGTGTGACAGCTTGCAAGCTGGGGCTTTTACATGATGAAGCCATGAGAGGGGAGCTCTCAGGGGTGGAGTCACAGTCATAACAAATGGCCAGGGATACTGTAAGCCTGCTTATTTACTCTTCTGTCCCTTTAACCACATCAGGACACAGTATTGATCCGCCCCCTCCTGAGGGTACAGCAACAAGGAACAATTTTTGGAGCAGAAACCTGGGACTCATAAGACATTGTACCAGCTAGTCAGTACCTTGATCTTGGATTTTAAGCTCAAAGAAATGGGAAAACAAAGGAACTTTTTGTTTGTAAATAACATAGGCTCAGGTACTTTTGCTACAGCAGCACAGATGGACTATAAGAACCCATATGCCTCCATGTCCCTACTTTTCCTCCTGGGGTGGCTTCTAGATGTGTGGGGTACAGAAGACTTCAGGCCATTGAAAGAGGTAGGCACTCAGAACCAAGAGGTGTCCTTCAGTCATCTACTGGCTCAGCCTTTCTGAGCTCAGGGCTCACTTCCCTTTGCCTGGTCAATAGTCATTTTACCAGCCTTGGCAGCTGAGGTTTCCAGCCTGGTGAAAGCCTGGGGCATCCTGCCCGCTGTCCTGTCTCTTTGTAGTAGCCCTCCTCCAGAGCACCCCTCCACTCCCCCCACTGCTGGGCCTGATGGCAGCTTTCATGCCCAGGTTGGGGGTCCTTGCGTTGGCAAATGAAAGCATAGGACACCTACTTAAATCCAAATTCCAGAGGAACAACAAATAATTAAGTATATTTAGACATTATATGCAATATGATATTTTTTATTTACATGGGAGTTAAATTTAACTGGATTCTCTCTCTTTTTATTCAGCTACTTGCCTTTTATACCCAAGGACTTTCTGTAGATTCTCCAGAAAGCTGCTGTGTTCCTGCATGAGGCACAGGCTCACATCTATGTACCTTCTGTGGTCCCAACAAGTCAAGGGGGCCCTGGGAGTTGAACTCAGGTCGTTTCCTGCTAACCAGCTCTGCCAAACTGCCATGTCTTCCCTGGTGGGGCACCCCAGGTCGGTGCTAGAAGAGTATAAGGGCTTTTATGGGAGCCGCAGGGGTCTCAGGCACCTGTCTTCCTTCCCAAGCCCTTTCTGCTTCTTCCTACCTCCTTCTTATTCAAATCTACAGACAAGAGGCAGTTTCTTTTTTTATTCTTCTGGTTTATGTCCTCCTTCCACTGAAATCCCAGCTCATACCTGGCTGCCACGGTGGAAAGTCTGTTTTCACTGCACAAGGACGAACTCCCTGACCTGCATTCCCCAGCTTTGGTTCCAACCATGCCAAAGGCAGAAAAAAAAGATGTGGAAAACCCCTTCGAGGTAATAGCCTGGCTCACACCATTGCTGTCTTGTTACAAAGTCCCACTGAATGCCAGGCATTGAACATCCATTTCCTTTCTTCCTTAGGTTTATCTGTACCAATCACGTTGTCCCAACAGATAGGAGGATGTTGCTGATTAGACGGGCAATCATGAACTCAGAGAAGCAACAGGGAAATCACATTAATAAATCCTCTGCAACACCTCATTAGAAGATTTTGCTCGGTACCGTCTCACACAGACACATCTACTGATCTGTGGGCCCTCCTCTTTCTCTACTCCGCGGTTTCTTACATGACCATCTGTTATGAAGGACCTTGTGTCCTGTAATCCTCAGGGGCTAAATTAATCTCTAGGCAATTAAAGTATCCCCTTTCCTCCAAATTAGGACATAAAAAAACAAAAACAAAAACAGAAACAGAAAGGTGCAGGAAATAAAGTAGCATTTTACTTTAAGGTAAGTTCCTTTAGATAGAGCCCTATGATTCTGGTCAACTTAAAAGACAGCTATTATTTATAGCCTTTTTTTTCAGTCAAACATCTCTTGTACATTGTCCTAGGGGCTGCACCACCCAAAGTAAAGAGCTAGGGAAGGGGAAGGAATTGTGGTCCTTGACGAGCATAGTTGAGAGGTGCAAGTTTGGATAGGATGTGAGTGGGCTGCAGGCCTTTGTGGCATCAGAACTCGATGAGCAGAGTGTGTACTGAGAAGAAGAAGAAGAAGAAGAAGAAGAAGAAGAAGAAGAAGAAGAAGAAGAAGAAGAAGAAGAAGAAGACTGACATTGGTATAATTTGAAAGTGAAAGTATTTCCCACTCCAGGAGTCTGGGCTTCCTTGTCTACAGGAGTGACCTTTGCTCTAGATGTGGAACCTCAAGGGTTAAAAGAGCTAAGCAAGGCTAAACATAAAACCTCCAGGGTGCTCTCTGTCCATGCTTCTAAACTGCCCTGCAACTTTCTTTTACTTCCCTTCTATGTTTGAGGTGGGAGCTAAACAGGAGGCTGTGCAGTGCAGGGACCTCCTTCTGCAGATTGCCAAAGGCCTCAGTGCTCTCTTCTCCCAGAGCTAGCATTAGGTACCCCATTCTTAGTCCCAGATAGTCCTCATCCTGGGTGCCCTGGCCTGCAGGCCTGCCACCCTTCTGCTGATTAAAAAAGAAATCAAAAACAAACAAACAAAACAGGCTACCATACTTGTGGCCCCTTATGCATTCTGGTATCAAAAATGTTGTAAAGTTTAAATTTAACTATGTTGTAATTTACTGCATTTTAAAGGTTTGGAGGTGGGCTAAGCTCTCTGATTCAACTTATTAACTGCTTCACAAGGAGAAATGGGAATTTAAATAGAAGACAAAATGGGAAAATGAGTTGTTTATTTGCTATTAAGGAACTTGGTCTCAATGTTACTGGATAATGGGGCCAGTTTTAACCTCGAATTCATGATTCTGTAAACATACCCCTAAAAGATAAACATTGCACATTAAAAAAAAAAAGATTACCTTCAGTACCTGCCTGTGACTGGTTTTATAGGTTCTGGGTTTTTACATGCAGTCTTTTTTGAGAGGTTCTTAGGCTCTGAATCATCATGGATTTGCTTTAGTATGGTACACACCTTTGATCCCAGCACTTGGGAGTCAGATACAGGAGGATTTCTGAGTTCGAGGCCAGCCTGGTCTACAGAGTGAGTTCCAGGAGAGCCAGGACTGCACAGAGAAGCCCTGTCTCGAAAAACCAAAAAAAAAAAAAAGAAGAAGAAGAAGAAGAAGGAGAAGGAGAAGGAGAAGGAGAAGGAGAAGGAAGAAGAAGGAGAAGGAGAAGGAGACGGAGAAGAAGAAAAGAAGAAGAAGAAGAAGAAGAAGAAGAAGAAGAAGAAGAAGAAGAAGAAGAAGAAGATCCAAATTCCACTTCAACAAGAGATATGCTAGTTATTTTCTGCCCCGAGCATTCAGGTCACAAGGCTCCAGCTCCATCTGCACTCTTGCTCGAAGGTTCTTTAACGATTTTCAAAGCTTTGTTCATGCGTCTTACAACAGCTCGTAGGTGAAGGGACCAGTATTCTGCACATCCCCAACATCAAGTTCTCAGCACATAGAAGATTTATTTGTCCCAGAGGGACAAAGAACAGGGAACCAAAGACAAAGACAGGAGTTAGAGGATGAGGGAGAAGGAGGAAGAAAGTAGGGAGAGGGGATGGGGAAAGATATCTGTCCCAGAAGGACAAAGGACTGTCTCTGGATAGAGAGGAGACAGACAAGGCCTATAGGAAAATGGCAGTTTATAAAGTTCAAGGGGAAACCTGGTGTTAGGATGAGGTGTTTAATTTTAATTAGGCATGTTAATTAGATAAGCCAAAGGGGGCTTTTGATGGCTGGATTTCAATACTTTGGTAGCTGGACCTTTGTAGTTAGCCTCAGGAAGAGGAAGTGCCCAAATAAGGGAATGAACCTTGGTGGCTAGTGTTTGGAATATAATCTAACAGTCCCTTGCTAGGTAGAGGGACTAGGGGAAGGACAGGCCTGCCAGAGTTGTGCTCCGGCTGACTAGAATCCCTTCAGTAAGCTGCTTACATCAGCTCACTTGCAAATTTCTCTTTCCATGGAATTCGTCTTCATTCCTCCACCAACCTCCTACAAAGCAACCCCTGAATCCTTCGTGTTCCCATCATATACTAATGCTGAATGAATAAGCAACACGTGAGCGACCTGGCACAGCATCGACTGTGTTTTATCGTTCCTCTGAATGGCAGCACTTGAGCATTCTGCATGATTACTTGGCTCAGTCTCTTGGCTCTTCCACTGGGATGCAAGAACCTTAACGGGGGGACCCAGTTTTCCATATGTTGCTCTATGGCTTCCCCTGCCATGTTTGTATATGCTAAGTGTCCCTTCTAATGCTTCCTGGCTGAGTTGAAGGAGGGATCCACGCTCTTAAGAAAGGGCTCTATTTCTAGGTGAAAATGTAGTCTTTCCTTGCTTTAGATGCAGGGTCTACTAGAGACATCCTTTCTCATATTGCCTCGGCTAGCAGATTCCATTTCTGACTTTGAAGTCTGACAGCAACCATAGAACATTAATAAGGAAAGCGTGGACTGGCTGGATAATAGGACACTGCCGTGGGGTAATCATTTTCAAACGAATCAACAACAGCGGCAATTTGCCTGATCTAATTAGCATCACCTTTTTAGCAGGTAGAAAGGGGGCCAGCACATTCTGTGGGACGCACCACACAACAAATTATATAGACAAGGTGACATCCCAGGGTCGGATGCTCGGCTCTGTGGCTGAGGGCTTTCTGAAAGTCTTTTTATCCCCTCCCTGCTTCCCGTGCTAGCTCAATAAATTACTTGCCTCATTTCAGAAATGAGAATTATAAGGGAATCTTTAATTTGAAATTTAGCCCAAATGTGTTTACTTGATTTAGGGTGACTTCCTCTGCAAAAGTACCATAAGAGCAAAGATGAAACTCACTTCAGCCCAGAACGTCCAGGAGGCTACTTAGCCTGAGTCAAAAATGGACCTGTGTGTTTGCCTAGGGGAAATGTGGAGAACAGCATTATTCTCTTGGTTTTCCTAATTTCAAGAGGCTTCAGTCTTTAGAGCCTGGATCTATGAGTATTCGGTAAAGGGCTAGTGTGAAGGGATGGCCCAGTCCTATGCACAGGACAAGAAGCTGCAAGAGGAGAAGGCAAGAGGGCTTGCAGGTGAGTGCACTGCAGGGCTTCTGGGGACTGAACTTTCCAGGCAGCTCAGCAATCACATCTCCTTTTAACAGTGTCCATAGGGAACTGAACATTACTCTTCAATAATTTCAGACTCTTCTAAGACCCTGAGATAAGGAAGATCTGTTATGACTGAAATTCATGTTCTATATCCCTTGGTGATCATGGCTCGCTGGGTTGACTTCTTGAGTGCTGAGAGCACAGGTGTGTGTCACCAGGTCCGGCATCTTTGTGGTTAATTCTATTTATTTATTTATTTATTTATTTATTTATTTATTTATTGGGGGGGGGGCGTTCGAGACAGGGTTTCTCTGTGTAGCCCTGGCTGTCCTGGAACTCACTTTGTAGACCAGGCTGGCCTCGAACTCAGAAATCCGCCTGCCTCTGCCTCCCGAGTGCTGGGATTAAAGGCGTGTGTCACCAATTTTTGATGACAAGTTCTCAGACTAAGGGCCATGCCCACATTTCTTTTTTTTTTAATTTTTAATATTTTTTATTACATATTTTCCTCAATTACATTTCCAATGCTATCCCAAAAGTCCCCCATAGCGCCCCCCACTTCCCTACCCACCCATTCCCATTCTTCCACATTTCTTTATTATTGGTGTTGCATTGCCCATGGGCCCTCACAGTGTCAAGTGCCCCTGTGTTAGCCAGTTCTGAGTGTGTATGGTTCTTGGGCCATCACCTCTGCGCCTGCCTGGAGGAGTCAGCTAGAGCTGTGCTCCAGAGAGGGACGCCCAAGGCTAGAAGAGCTTTTTAGAGGGAGAATACAAATTCAGTCCTAGAGTGGCGTTGTTCTGCAGTGAGCAGAGACCTCTGTCAGGCTGGATTCAGAACCAGGACCACTGACAACATTTACTTTACCTCGTCAGGTCAGAGCAGCAGGGAAGCAGGTAGCCAAGGATGCTTTCTTGAAGAATCGTAAGGAGGTGTGTTGGAGAGATGGCTCAGCGGTTAAGAGCCCTGACTGCTCTTCCAGAGGTCCTGAGTTCAATTTCCAGCAACCACACGGTGGCTCACAGACATCTGTAATGGGATCTGACACCTTCTTTTGGAGTGTCTGAGGACAGCTACAGTGCTACTTCATGCAGTCCATCAATGGTCTTTTTAACCATTATGTGCCTGTTGCAGATGCAGAGGTGACGATCCCCAAACCATATAAGCTCACAACTGGCTAACACAGGAACACAGGAGCACCTGATGCTATAAGGACCCAAGGGCAACACAAAACCAATGATAAAGAAATGTAGACATGGCCCTCAGTCCCTGACAAAACAAATGCACCCGGAAGGAAGACACACTCAGCAGGAGTCCCCTCCGTAAATGAATATTCTAATGATAACAACTGCAACCAGTGTTGATTGGACTACACGAAGTTCACTAGAGACACGAGACCTGCTTCGTTTGTACACTGGGACACGGAGTCTGAGGAAATACATTTCTTTCGTATCACAGAGAGATGAGGCTGACAGAGATGATTCCAAAGTTACTGGTCTGTGGAGCAGGCCCCTCTGAACATGAGTCTACACATGGAGGAATGGAACAACTTGAGCAGGCATAAATCCAGGTGGTGGCAGAGGCAAGCAAAGATTTTGTTTTGTTTTTTTGTTTGTTTGTTTTATTATTTTTTGTTTTTGTTTATATTTTTTTGAATAATGGTCATGGAAGAAAGAGTAAAATCATCTCTTTATTTTATTTTATTTTAAAAGTGTAGCATTTTAAAAGTTAAGAAAAAAAAAAGAAAAAAAAAAACCAAAAATTGCTGATACAAAGTTAGTGGAATAAAGGACCATGAAAACTGTAGGAATGAATAAAAGAGCAAGAAACGGGATAAGACTGGTAGTCTCAAAGGTAGAAGGGTACAGGGTATGACTATGGAGAAGCCAAGTGCCCCCTCTCCATGCAATTATAAACCTATGTCATGTGGCAGAAAAAGAGAGAGAAAAGACAGGGGGAAGGCAGAGGAAGGGGTTATCCTCACAGGCACATAGAAGACGACCAAAGACAGAAAGGAAAACGGCCTGAACAGAGGGCTTTTCTTTTTAAATTTAATTTTATTTGTAATTCAGTTTTTACACTTCATATTCCATTCCTTGCCTCTCCCCATCCACCCTCCAATTGCTCCACATCCCACACCTCCTCCCCACCCCACCCCATCTCCACGTGGATGCCCCCACCCACCCCACCTGACCTCTAAATCCCCTGGGGCCTCCTGCAGTCTCTTGAGGGTTAGGTGCATCATCTCTGAATGAACACAGACCTGGAATTCCTCTACTATATGTGTGTTGGGGACCTCATATCAGCTGGTGTATGCTGTCTGTTTGGTGGTCCAGTGTTTGAAAGATCTCGGGGGTCCAGATTAATTAGGACTGCTGGTCATCCTACAGAATCACCCTTCTCCTCAGCTTCTTAGGGCTTTTCAAAGGAAGGTTTGAGCCTCCGAGGAGATACAGGGGTTATTGTTCATTCTCAGGAATTGCAGAGTGTTAACACGCCCTCCTTCCGACAAGACCTGTTATAGGCACCAGATAAACAGCAGCCTTCCCGACCGACCGCAGACCCTGCTGGGTTAGCAACGCTGTTTTATACTCAGCCTGCACATCCTTCTCCCTCAAGGGTCCAGCTCCTATAGCCTGCTCCCAGAGATTTCTTTACTTGCTTCTTTCCCCTTTCCCCTTCTCTGTGATTCCTGTAAACACACAGCACAATTACAAAGTTGCAGCAGCTCCCAACGTTGGAACAGAGGCACCCTATTAAATCCACTCCTGACAGCTCTGAGCCCCTTGCATATTCAATTCTGAGACAGACAACTGTAACTGTGGTTAGACCCTTACCACCCAGATCCCAGGGAGCCCTGGGGCTGAGCTCGGCTGCACCCTGCTGACACTAGAGATACCTGAGAGATAAGGGTGACGCTGACTCTTCAGCTAATGGAGCCTATGACCTCAAGGACAATCCCCAGAGCTAGAGCTGGGTTCAAGGCCACATCCGTACAAGTGATGCTCAGGGCTGAAGGCTGCACTAACAGCTCATTAGTACTCCCCCATTCTTGGTCCCTCTACCCACAACCACCCACACCTCCCATTTCATCTGATTTGAACTTGACAACCAAGTCCCCATTCTCAAAGTTAGGAAAGAAAATAAACCTGCATTCCTTTCTAGCACTTGGTTAAAAATCTAAAAGTTTTCCTGCAAAGCATAGACTTTATGCTCTTCTCCTCTGAACCCAAGAAGACTTATACTGTCCCTGGTACTCTAGGGGAAATGATTAAGTAAAATAAACATTAAAGACAAACACTAACATGCTGATGATGTGAAGGCCAGTGTAGTAACATAGATGGCTACTAAGTATCTAATGGGCAGGTAGCATACACAGTGTGGCTATGGCGGACAAGACAATGATTGATATCCTGGGCTGGTTGGAGCAGCATGATGTGAAATTTCACCCCTTAGAATGACCCACAACTTACAGTTTATGACTTGTATACTTCTGGCCGAGGGTTATGCAGAGGCATGGCAACCTTTGAGGTCCTCGCTCAGCCCAGGACTCTGGTATATCACAAAGCAGTCTGGAGGCCTTCCTCTGCTTGATAGCCAGGGTTACATTTCTGGTCGAACACATCTGTGCCTGTGCTCTTACCTGCTGGATCATCAGTCAGACTGAATTCCCAAGAGTCCCCGAATTAGACAGTTGACTAGGTTTCCATGGGACACCTTGCTTCCCTGGTGTCTGCTGCCATCAAGGCCACCAATCTTCTTTCCTTTCCTTTAAAAAAAGATCCATTTATTTTTAATTATGTGTGAGGAGTGGGTACAAGTGAGTGCGGATACCTGCCAAGGCCAGAGGTGTTCAGTTCTGTGGAGATGGAGGTGGTTGTGAGCTGCTCCTGTGGGTGTTGGGGACTCAAACGAGGGTCTTCTGGGAGAACCTCACAGGCTCCTAACTGCTGCAAATCTCTCCAGGCTGCAGCCGCCTTTAAAATGTTTACTTTTAATTACATGCATGGTGTATGTCTATATATTTAAAAGATTTATTTTATATTTTAATTATTTAAGACCTATCTAAATTAGATTGCTTCTCATCTGGAGTAGACCTCACTAAATTTTCATTTCAAAAGTTAGCTGTGGGGCTGCAGAGAGTAGATGCTGTTCTTGCAGAACTAAGATTAGTTCCTAACACCCAAGTCAAGTGGATCATGGCCACCTGTCAATTCCAGCTCCAGGTGATCCAGTGGCCTCCATAGGCCCTGCACTCACGTGAGGATAGCCCTCCATTCCATCCCACATAAACATAATTTAAACATAAAATAAACCTCAAAGAAAAAAGTCACTTGAAATACAGGCACGCCAGCAAGTGTTTGTTGAACCTCTTCAAAGATCTGGCTTCTTTATCCCCAAGGAACTTGGCTCTTTCTAAACAGAACATTTCTTTGTTATTTGTTATTGGTGGAGTATGGATGCACTTAGAGTCATCACACATGTCACTTATTCACAGTTTTACTTCCTATGGTTTGCTATCTATGGCCAGTCATGGTCAGAAAACATCACATGGGAGTTTCTAGAAATCAACAATAACTTTTGAGTTGTGTACCATTCTGAGTAGCGTGATGAACTTCCACATCACCCCCCACCCTCTGCCCAGAATCTGAACTATCCCTTTGTATCACACTATGTCTGCTCCCTGCCCATTAACCATTAGCATCTATGTTATCAGACGACCACAGCATCAGGATACCGGTTTTAAATATCCTAGTTTACCGGTGAATGTCCTCAAAGTGCAAGGGTGGTTATGCTGGCAACTGATATATATACAAGTGAAGACACTTACCTTTAAGTAAGAAGGTAAAGGCTCTTGACTTTACGAGGAAAACCAAATCATATGATATGCTCACTAGGTCTGTGGTAAGAATGAATCTTATATTTATAAAATTGTGAGGAAGGAAAGGGAAATTTGTGCCAGCACTTCTGTTGTGCCTTTCATTGCAAAGCGATAGCCACAGTGCCCACATGCCTGGTTTAAATGGAAACGGCATTATCAAATGGAAAAGGGCTCAGTTGGATCTAGTTTCAGCCATCTACTTGAGGTCTTGAAACATGTCCTCTGCGGATGAAGGGGAGCTATGATGTCTCCCACTCCCAGATTATACATTCAGAAGTACTTGAAAGGCACTGCACATCTTCACCCCACACTAACCGAGCCACATCCAGAGTCTCATACAAAGAGCTACCTGTGATTGCTACATTTGCTTCGAAACTCTGGCCACCCATATAGTGATCCCCTTGGGAGCTCAGGAAAGCCATATTTCACAGATTAGGACTCTCATAAAGAAGTCCCACTAATTAGTTTAGCTCCCAAACACCAGCCCTAAATGAATTAGATCTGAGAGAAATCAAAATGTACATGAGACGGTTTTCAGAAATCTCACCCTTTCTGGTGCTCTCGGAGCTGTTCGATGCCAGCAGTGGTTACAACGGCTGCAGGAAAGGAGAGAATTCTGTCAGGATGGCATGTCACTGAGATAGGCTGGCAGAGAGTGCCTCATTTGTCACACTCAGGTTCATCTCTTACTACAGGCATGCTTAGGACAAACGCAGTGTGAGTGTGTGCAACTGCGCACATTGGGTAGCTGCACTATAGCAGAAGGCTCCTCCGAAGGCCTTTGTGGTCTCAGAATGTTGCAGGCACCCCAGACAGCACTTTAGACTAGTTGGGAAAAAAATCTGCTTGTATAGGATCATGTTTGTGTAAGAAAGCATCTCACTCCCTACTGTCCATCTTTAGTTTGGTGCAGCCTTTCCATCAATGTTTTGTAATGAGGCCCCGCCTTCTTTCCCCCCAGTGTTGGGGGTGGAAGTTAAGGCCTTGAACAATCCAGGCAAGCAGTTTACTACTGCTCTACATCGTTAGCCTTTCTGTTTAAAGAAGTACCTAGGTATAGAGTTCAGATAAAAACTAAATACCAAAACCACGTTCTTTTCTGTGTCTAACAAAGGCTCGTCTTCCCGCATGTATGATGCTAAGATTCATGACATGAGTTGGGAGCGAACATTTGAAATTGGAGTTGGGTGTGGCAGCACACAGCAGTAACCATAACCCTCAGGAGGCAGGAGGACCACTTCAGTTTGGAGTTCTAACATTCGAAAAATTTGAAATTTGAATATGATAGAGATGGATGGAGAAAGATCCTTTCCAGCAATAACCAGGAGCCCTCTGTGTATTAGACAGTTACTCGCTCCATAGGCACGCCCACAATTCTTAAACTCTGCAAGCATCAGTGTTTGGGAATTTTCTTTTTTTTTTGGATTTTTTTTTAATTTTTAATATTTTTATTACATATTTTCCTCAGTTACATTTCCAATGCTATCCCAAAAGTCCCCCATAGCGCCCCCCACTTCCCTACCCACCCATTCCCATTCTTTTGGCCCTGGCATTCCCCTATATTGGGGCATATAAAGTTTGCAAGTCCAATGGGCCTCTCTTTCCAATGATGGCCGACTAGGCCATCTTTCGATACATATGCAGCTAGAGACAAGAGCTCCGGGGTACTGGTTAGTTCATCATGTTGTTCCAACTATAGGGTTGCAGATCCCTTTAGCTCCTTGGGTACTTTCTCTAGCTTCTCCATTGGGAGCCCTGTGATACATCCAATAGCTGACTGTGAACATCCACTCCTGTGTTTGCTAGGATGCCCCGGCATCGTCTCACAAGAGACAGCTATATTTGGGTCCTTTCAGCAAAATCTTGCTAGTGTATGCAATGGTGTCAGCGTTTAGAAGCTGCTTATGGGAAGGATCCCTGGATACGGCAGTCTCTTAATGGTCCATCCTTTCATCACAGCTACGAACTTTGTCTCTGTAACTCCTTCCCTGGGTGTTTTGTTCCTATTCTAAGAAGGGGCACAGTGTCCACACTTTGGTCTTCATTCTTCTTGAGTTTCATGCGTTTAGTAAATTGTATCTTATATCTTGGGTATCCTAAGTTTTGGGCTAATATCCACTTAATAGTGAATACATATTGTGTGAGTTCTTTTGTGATTGTGTTACTTCACTCAAGATGATGCCCTCCAGGTCCATCCATTTGGCTATGAATTTCATAAATTCATTCTTTTTAATAGCTGAGTAGTACTCCATTGTGTAAATGTACCATAATTTCTGTATCCATTCCTCTGTTGAGGGACATCTGGGTTCTTTCCAGCTTCTGGCTATTATAAATAGGGCTGCTATGAACATAGTGGAGCATGTGTCCTTTTTACCGGTTGGGACATCTTCTGGATATATGCCCAGGAGAGGTATTGCTGGATCCTCCGGTAGTACTATGTCCAATTTTCTGAGGAACCGCCAGACTGATTTCCAGAGTGGTTGTACAAGCTTGCAATCCCACCAACAATGGAGGAGTGTTCCTCTTTCTCCACATCCTCACCAGCATCTGCTGTCACCTGAATTTTTGATCTTAGCCATTCTGACTGGTGTGAGGTGGAATCTCAGGGTTGTTTTGATTTGCATTGCCCTGATGATTAAGGATGTTGAACATTTTTTCAGGTGCTTCTCTGCCATTCGGTATTCCTCAGGTGAGAATTCTTTGTTCAGTTCTGAGCCCCATTTTTTAATGGGGTTATTTGACTTTCTGGAGTCCACCTTCTTGAGTTCTTTATATATATTGGATATTAGTCCCTTATCTGATTTAGGATAGGTGAAGATCCTTTCCCAATCTGTTGGTGTTTTTTTTGTCTTATTGATGGTGTCTTTAGCCTTGAAGAAGCTTTGCAGTTTCATGAGGTCCCACTTGTCAATTCTCGATCTTACAGCACAAGCCATTATTGTTCTATTCAAGAATTTTTCCCCTGTGCCCATATCTTCAAGGCTTTTCCCCACTTTCTCCTCTATAAGTTTCAGTGTCTCTGGTTTTATGTGAAGTTCCTTGATCCACTTAGACTTGACCTTAGTACAAGGAGATAGGAATGGATCAATTCGCATTCTTCTACATGTTAACAACCAGTTGTGCCAGCACCATTTGTTGAAAATGCTGTCTTTCTTCCACTGGATGTTTTTAGCTCCCTTGTCGAAGATCAAGTGACCGTAGGTGTGTGGGTTCATTTCTGGGTCTTCAATTCTATTCCATTGGTCTATTTGTCTGTCACTATACCAGTACCATGCAGTTTTTATCACAATTGCTCTGTAGTAAAGCTTTAGGTCCGGCATGGTGATTCCACCAGAGGTTCTTTTATCCTTGAGAAGAGTTTTTGCTATCCTAGGTTTTTTGTTATTCCAGATGAATTTGCAGATTGCACTTTCTAATTCGTTGAAGAATTGATTTGGAATTTTGATGGGGATTGCATTGAATCTGTAGATTGCTTTTGGCAAGATAGCCATTTTTACAATGTTGATCCTGCCAATCCATGAGCATGGGAGATCTTTCCATCTTCTGAGATCTTCTATAATTTCTTTCTTCAGAGACTTGAAGTTTTTATTATACAGATCTTTCACTTCCTTAGTTAGAGTCAGGCCAAGATATTTTATATTATTTGTGACTATTGAGAAGGGTGTTGTTTCCCTAATTTCTTTCTCAGCCTGTTTATTCTTTGTGTAGAGAAAGGCCATTGATTTGTTTGAGTTAATTTTATATCCAGCTACTTCACCGAAGCTGTATATCAGGCTTAGGAGTTCTCTGGTGGAATTTTTAGGGTCACTTATATATACTATCATATCATCTGCAAAAAGTGATATTTTGACTTCATCTTTTCCAATTTGTATCCCTTTGATCTCCTTTTGTTGTCGAATTGCTCTGGCTAGGACTTCAAGTACAATGTTGCATAGGTATGGAGAAAGTGGACAGCCTTGTCTAGTCCCTGATTTTAGAGGGATTGCTTCAAGCTTTTCACCATTTACTTTGATGTTGGCTACTGGTTTGCTGTAGATTGCTTTTATCATGTTTAGGTATGGGCCTTGAATTCCTGATCTTTCCAAGACTTTTATCATGAATGGGTGTTGGATCTTGTCAAATGCTTTTTCCGCATCTAACGAGATGACCATGTAGTTTTTGTCTTTGAGTTTGTTTATATACTGGATTACGTTGATGGATTTCCGTATATTGAACCATCCCTGCATCCCTGGGATGAAACCTACTTGGTCAGGATGGATGATTGTTTTGATGTGTTCTTGGATTCGGTTAGCAAGAACTTTATTGAGGATTTTTGCATCAATATTCATAAGGGATATTGGTCTGAAGTTTTCTATCTTTGTTGGGTCTTTTTGTGGTTTAGGTATCAGAGTAATTGTGGCTTCATAGAATGAGTTGGGTAGAGTACCTTTTGTTTCTATTTTGTGGAATAGTTTGTGAAGAACTGGGATTAGATCTTCTTTGAAGGTCTGATAGAACTCTGCACTAAACCCGTCTGGTCCTGGGCTTTTTTTAGTTGGGAGACTATCAATGACTGCTTCTATTTCTTTGGGGGATATAGGGCTGTTTAGATCATTAACCTGATCTTGATTCAACTTTGGTACCTGGTATCTGTCTAGGAACTTCTCCATTTCATCCAGGTTCTCCAGTTGAGTATAGCCTTTGGTAGAAGGATCTGATGGTGTTTTGGATGTCTTCAGGATCTATTGTTATGTCTCCTTTTTCATTTCTGATTTTGTTAATTAGGATGCTTTCCCTGTGCCCTCTAGTGAGTCTGGCTAAGGGTTTATCTATCTTGTTGATTTTCTCAAAGAACCAGCTCCTTGATTGGTTGATTCTTTGAATAGTTTTTCTTGTTTCCACTTGGTTGATTTCGCCCCTGAGTTTGATTATTTCCTGCCGTCTACTCCTCTTGGGTGAATTTGCTTCCTTTTGTTCTAGTGCTTTTAGGTGTGTTGTCAAGCTGCTAATGTGTGCTCTCTCTAGTTTCCTTTGGAGGCACTCAGAGCTATGAGTTTTCCTCTTAGAAATGCTTTCATTGCGTCCCATAAGTTTGGGTATGTTGTGGCTTCATTTTCATTGAACTCTAAAATGTCCTTAATTTCTTTCTTCATTCCTTCCTTGACCAAGGTATCATTGAGAAGCGTGTTGTTCAGTTTCCACGTGAAGGTTGGCTTTCTATTATTTATTTTGTTATTGAAGATCAGCCTTAGTCCATGGTGATCTGATAGGATGCATGGGACAATTTCAATATTTTTGTATCTGTTGAGGCCTGTTTTGTGACCAATTATGTGGTCAATTTTGGAGAAGGTACCATGAGGTGCTGAAAAGAAGGTATATCCTTTTGTTTTAGGATAGAATGTCCTGTAGATATCTGCCAGATCCATTTGATTCATAATTTCTGTTAGTTTCACTGTGTCCCTGTTTAGTTTCTGTTTCCATGATCTGTCCATTGATGAAAGTGGTGTGTTGAAGTCTCCCACTATTATTGTATGAGGTGCAATGTGTGCTTTGAGATTTACTAAAGTTTCTTTAATGAATGTGGCTGCCTTTGTATTTGGAGCATAGATATTCAGGATTGATAGTTCCTCTTGGAGGATTTTACCTTTGAGGAGTATGAAGTGTCCCTCCCTGTCTTTTTTAATGACTTTGGGTTGGAAGTCAATCTTATCAGATATTAGAATGGCTACTCCAGCTTGTTTCTTCATACCATTTGCTTGGAAAATTGATTTCCAGCCTTTCATTCTGAGGTAGTGTCTATCTTTTTCTCTGAGATGAGTTTCCTGTAAGCAGCAAAATGTTGGGTCTTGTTTGTGTAGCCAGTTTGTTAGTCTATGTCTTTTTATCGGGGAGTTGAGTCCATTGATATTAAGAGATATTAAGGAAACGTAATTGTTGTTTCCTGTTATTTTTGTTGTTAAAGTTGGCATTCTGTTCTTGTGGCTGTCTTCTTTTAGGTTTGTTGAGGGATTACCTTCTTATTGTTTCTAGGGCGTGGTTCCTGTCCTTGTATTGGTTTTTTTCTGTTATTATCCTTTGAAGGGCTGGATTCGTGGAGAGATAATGTGTGAATTTGGTTTTGTCGTGGAATACTTTGGTTTCTCCATCTATGTTAATTGAGAGTTTGGCTGGGTATAGTAGCCTGGCTGGAGTTTGTGTTCTTTTAGTGTCTGTATAACATCCGTCCAGGATCTTCTGGCTTTCATAGTCTCTGGTGAGAAATCTGGTGTAATTCTGATAGGCTTGCCTTTATATGTTACTTGGCCTTTTTCCTCTTACTGCTTTTAGTATTCTGTCTTTATTTAGAGCATTTGTTGTTCTGATTATTATGTGTCGGGAGGTATTTCTTTTCTGGTCCAGTCTATTTGGAGTTCTGTAGGCTTCTTGTATGTTCATGGGCATCTCTTTCTTTAGATTTGGGAAGTTTTCTTCTATAATTTTGTTGAAGATGTTTGCTGGTCCTTTGAGTTGAAAATCTTCATTCTCATCCACTCCTATTATCCGTAGGTTTGGTCTTCTCATTGTGTCCTGTATTTCTTGGATGTTTTGAGTTAGGATCTTTTTGCATTTTACATTTTCCTTGATTGTTGTGCCGATGTTCTCTATGGAATCTTCTGCACCTGAGATTCTCTCTTCCATCTCTTGTATTCTGTTGCTGATGCTGGTATCTATGGTTCCAGATTTCTTTCCTAGGGTTTCTATCTCCAGTGTTGCCTCATTTTGGGTTTTCTTTATTGTGTCTACTTCCCTTTTTAGGTCTAGTATGGTTTTGTTCAATTCCATCATCTGTTTGGATGTGTTTTCCTGTTTTTCTGTAAGGACTTCTACCCGTTTGATTATGTTATCCTGTTTTTCTTTAAGGATTTGTAACTCTTTAGCAGTGTTCTCCTGCAATTCTTTAAGGGATTTTTGTGCTTCCTCTTTAATGTCTTCTACCTGTTTACCAGTGTTCCTCTGTATTTCTTTAAGTGTGTTATTAAAGTCCTTCTTGAAGTCCTCTACCATCATCATGAGATATGCTTTTAGATCCGTGTCTAGCTTTTCCTGTGTGTTGGGGTGCCCTGGACTGGGCGAAGTGGGAGTGCTGGGTTCTGATGATGGTGAGTGGTCTTGGTTTCTGTTAGTAAGATTATTATGTTTACCTTTCGCCATCTGGTAATCTCTGGGGTTAGTTGTTGTCGTTGTCACTGTTTAAAGATTGGAGCAGAAGCTGTGTTCCACTCACCAGCAGTCTCAAAATCCTGTGGCGGGGGTCCTGGGTTTTTCTGCTTCCCTAACTAATGCAGTCTCAGGTCCCGCGCGCGCGCAATTGGTTTGGAGCAGAAGCTGTGTTCCACTCACCAGAAGTCTCAAGATCCTGTGGCAGGGGTCGTGGGTAGCTGGCGGGTGTCAGCTGACCCTGCGCTCTAGCTACCCTGGTGCTGGTCCGGCCAGAAGTGGCCTGTGGTCCTACTCAGGCCGTTTTTCTGCTTCCCTAACTAATGCAGTCTCAGGTCCCGCACGCAATTGGATTGGAGCAGAAGCTGTGTTCCACTCACCAGAAGTCTTAAGATCCTGTGGCGGGTGTTGTGGGTAGCTGGCGAGTGTCAGCCGACCCTGCGCCCTAGCTATCCTGGCGCTTTTCTGACAGGAGAGGCTTGTGGCCCTACTGAGGCCGGATTTCTGCCTCCCCAACCAAAGCAGTCTCAGGTCCCGCGCAATTGGATTGGAGCAGAAGCTGTGTTCCACTCACCACAAGTCTTAAGATCCTGTGGCGGGTGTTTTGGGTAGCTGGCGAGTGTCAGCTGACCCTGCGCCCCAGCTGCCCCGGAGCTTTTCTGACCGGAGAGGCTTGTGGCCCTACTGAGGCCGGATTTCTCTCTCCCCAACCAGAGCAGTCTCAGGTCCCGCGTGATTGGACTGGAGCAGAAGCTGTGTTCCACTCACCAGCAGTCTCAAAATCCTGTGGCGGGGGTCGTGGGTAGCTGGCGGGTGTCAGCCGACCCTGCGCTCTAGCTACCCCGGTGCTGATCCGGCCGGAAGTGGCCTGTGGTCCTACTCAGGCCGTTTTTCTGCTTCCCTAACTAATGCAGTCTCAGGTCCCGCGCGCAATTGGATTGGAGCAGAAGCTGTGTTCCACTCACCAGAAGTCTTAAGATCCTGTGGCGGGGATCATGGGTAGCTGGCGGGTGTCAGCCGACCCTGCGCCCTAGCTACCCCGGTGGTTTTCTGACCGGAGAGGCTTGTGGCCCTACTGAGGCCGGATTTCTGCCTCCTCAACCAAAGCAGTCTCAGGTCCCGCGTGATTGGACTCGGGAATTTTCTTAGCAACAAAATCTAACCTGAACCCACAAGGGGCTACTTGGGCCTCTGCTTTGTATTTTTTGTGAAGATTCAGGATTCCTTTAGAAATGCCCGTGTGTTGATTATGGATTAGCATCCTGTTCAGAGAATTACCTAAGTTCATTTATCACATTGCCTTTACAAACACTAAATCATTCACATTTCACAACCTGTCCAGCCAAAGGTGCAGACAAAGATTTTAGACACGAGAGCTAGCACCATATTGTACTTGCTTTAGGCCATTGGTTCTCAACCTGTGGGTCTTGACCCCCTTAGAGGTCATGTATTAGATATTTATATTAGGATTCATAACAGTAGAAAATTACAGTTATGAAGTAGCAATGCAATAATTTTATGGTTGGGGGTCACCATAGCACGAGGGACTGTTTTAAGGGGTTGCAGCATTTAGGAAGGTTGAGAACCACTGTTCTAGATTCTCTCAGTGGTTTCCCCTCATGTAATGTGAAATGTACAGCTGAATGCATTGAGGTTGAATGTGTTCTGTGAAACTTTCTTACTGGTCTCCCCAGTCTCTCTCTATGGTAACTACTGGGTGTCTTATTCACAGCTTCAGTTGAGTTCAGTGTGTGCTGTTTGCTGATTCTGCCCAGGGATGATGGAAGGAGGCTCGGGGAACCCAGACAGAAACAAGGCATTCAGAACCACTCAGCACGGCCTGGTGCAGTTGCATACAGAAAGAACAGTCACATGTAACGAAAGGCGGGGTACCATGAAAGGCAGAATCACAAACAACATGCAGAGGGATCAAAGAGGAAGGATAAATGGTGTTCAGAAAGACTTCGTGGAGGAAAGGATGTCCATGCGTCAGCAGCTAAAGGATGGATGAATTTTCCTGCTGGTTAGAAAAGCCGCAAATTCTAGTTCATTTGTAAGGAGGTCTGGAGCAATGCTTGAAGGTTAGGAGCACTGGCTGCTCTAATAGAGAATCTAGGTTCTATCAACAGTACCTACACAGAAACACTCATGTAGTACACAGAAGTTTATACAGGAACAACACATATACACACAATAATAATACTACATTAAAGTCCATACATATACATGTACACATACATACATATATATGTGTATATGTATGTATGATATTTATCTATATCTATATGTAGATATGGAAATCCCTTAATAAGGGACTTTAATTTATTATCAGAGAAAGTTGTCTATTGCTGTGACAAGATACCATGACCAAAAAGCAAGTTGGGGAGAAAAGGGTTCATTTGGCTTGCACTTCCATACTGCTGTTCATTATTGAAGGGAGTCAGGAAGAATTCAAACAGGGCAGGATCCTGGAGGCAGGAGTTGATGCAGAGCCATGGAGAAGTTCTGTCTTAGGATTTCATTGCTGTGGAGAGACACCATGACCACGGCAACTCTTACAAAGGAAAACATTTTAATTGGAGCTGGCTTACAATTTCAGAGGTTCAGTCTATTACATCATAGTGAGAAACATGGCACTATGTAGGCAGACAAGGCACTATGTAGGCAGACAAGATTGTGGAGGAGCTTAGAGTCCTACATCTTGATTCACAGGCAGCAAAAGAAGACTGTGTGTCACACGGAGTGTAGCTTGAGCATAGGAGACCTCAAACCCCACCTCCACAGTGACACACTTCCTCCAACAAGGCCACATCTCCTAATAGTACCACTTCCTATGGACCAAGCATTCAAACACACGAGTCTACATGGGCTGACTGCTTACTGGCTTGTTGTTCATGGCTTATTCAGGCCACTTTATTTTTATAGAACCCAGGACCACCAGCTCAGAGATGGCACCACCCACAATGGGCTGCCCCCCACCTCCGCCCTCAGTGATCACCAATTGGGAAAATGCCCTACAGCTGCATCTCATGGAATCATTTCCTTAACTGAGGCTCCTTCCTCTCTGATGACTCTAGCTTGTGTCAAGTTGACACCCAAAACCAACCAGTACAGAAGGGTTTCAAAATTGAGATATATTTCAATGTTCATTTTCAGTAGTCTTGCATAGGCAGCGGAATATTAAATTGTGATCATAAGGTAATTACTGATTGGAAGAAGAAAATGTCTTCCTGTCTGTCCTTCTTTAGGAAGTGTGATCTGGTTAAATCTCAGAAGTAACCGCTGTGTCTGTATGCATTGTCCCGTTTGATGGTGAAGTCCATGTCTAAGAGTAAAACCACCGTGGAAGAAAAACCTTGAACCCTCTGGAACCTGGCACTAGCACCCCTCTTGGTCAACCCTTTCACAGATGAGAAAAGACATGGACAGCGGTGCGGGGTGTGGGACACTGCAGGGTTGCACAACCAAAGGGGCTTGTGTTTGTGAATAGGCTGGTTCTCTACCACTTTTGTGTCCTTTCAGGTGTTGAGCATCCTGCACACAATTTCCTATTCCACATCTAATGTCACCCCAAGGAGGAAAACGTGGCCTTTCATACTCTTACTATACCTTTTATTTCAGCTTAACTATAATAATTCTCATGCCATGTTGTAATAATTCCAATGCATGCATATCTCCCTAGTTAGGGTATCTCTTACCTTTGTAAACTAGGAGCTGTCATGGTTATTGACTTATCATACTTATCAGCCAATAAACTCCCTGTGACTGTGCAAAAGTTTAGGTCAACCGGTGGGATGTCTCCAACATCATGTGGCTGAAGCTTAGATTTTCTTTTGTTGTTTAGGTTAAATTACATTATGCTTCATTGACAAGGAATCCCTAAACTCCAGTGACTTAATTCTCCTCCCAATTTATCAGCACCCACCTCAGGATTCAGTGGAGGTCACAGAAAGGGCCGTCCATCCCTTGTCACTCAGCCTTCCTGGCTAGGGAGGCTTTGTCGTATTGTTTGTGTGTGTGGTAAATTGTGTGCTGTTACTTAAGACTTAGCTCTTTCATATGACCGCAGCTGGTTTTGAAGGTGGTGGGGAACCACAGTTTTATTCTGGAACAAGAGTCAGAATTATCAGGCCACAAGTACTAATCACACCACATGGCAGCAACAGAGTCATACAAGGCTCTTTTTAAAAATATAAAACCGGGAGTGTAAGGCTGAGAATAGAGATAGCGCGTGAAGGAGTGCACAGTTTATTTAAAATTGGGTGCCTGGGGAAAGCCGGTTGGGAGGCACTTCGGACTAACAGAGAGCTGAAGTTTAGGGATCTCTTAGCAGTCCTTGCATTGAACTGTGCATTCACATTAAGCAAGATACTTATTCTGGCTTCGCTTCAGTACCTCCAAGGGGAAAAGAGATGCGGGATGGTAATGTATACGGTCTTCCCTAGTCTGAGGGTTAATGAAAGTTGGGGGACGAGGGACTTAACTCCTTGTTTTCTATTCGATTCTGGAGAGAGTTTCCTGTTAAACACAAACAAGTCTTTTTCTTCGAGTCCACATTTTTACAGTGATGAATTTTGCCAAGCTCACCAAAATTTGAGCTAAGCCTGAATAATAAGTTGACCATTTATTTTATGAATTGGACGCACATCCTGCAGGGCTTCCACGCAGTTATGACAACAGAATCCCTCATCTGTAATATCCACCCCTGGCTCTCATCTACAGCTCCCTTGTTTGTCCTGAAGATAATGTATTGATTGAGCCCTTTTCAAAGGTATCTTTGCCATGCTTCTCACATGAGGAAGAGTTACTGCTGTTCCCCCCAGGAGATTGAGACCGATTGCATTTTTATACTTGTTATTTACTGTATACTTCTGATATCAAAATGGTCAATTCATTTATAATCTTTTTAATGTGCCTTTGAGAATAAAGGGTCGGTTATGTTTTGTCTGCAAGGGGAAGTTCTCTCTCTTGTCTTAGCATGTAGGTTTCACTTTACAACTCATTAATCGATCTTGTGTCCATGAATAGTTAACATTAATTATGCACAATTAGCATATGATAATGAATGACACACATTCTAAGCACATACTAGACAGTGTAATTATTCTGAATATTATTTCGTTCAGCTGCATAGGTTCACAAAATATGATAGATGGGGTGTTCATCTCTCTTGAATCCATTTACCTGGCCTAGAGTGATGAGTTAGAAATGAACACAGTTGAAAATAAAGGCACAGAAGCCAAAGACTGTTAAGCACAGAAGAATATTTTGAAGAAACAGGAGCTGGAGGCCACCTGACCAGTTCTTTTGTTTTTAGCTAAAAGATTATTTTCAATGCTCTTTGTAGGATTTTAGAGCTCATTTTTCCCCCAAAACCTTTCAGACGTCAAGGGCTGTTTTATGTAAAGTATTCTGACAGGCAAAATAATTCCTTTTTAAACAAGAGTCACCCTGCTTGGCAGGCTTACTGTGGCGGACAAAGGCAACTACAGGGAAACAAACCACGCTTTTAGGAGGTAAGGTGGCTAAGGCTCTGGGCAGCCTCACAGCCTTGTACAGATGGCATAAACACCCAGAGTGACATGGACTGGGAGAAAGCAGCTCGCCCCCTCCCTCCCACCTGCTACAGTTATTAACCTTCAGTTTCCTGCCTTTCCACATGTGCTCCCATTATTGCATTCATTGTTTCCATTCAAGCAAAATATGAAGAAGGCTTAGACTGGGGTTGAACCGGGACTTTCTAGCTGCAGGCTCACTAGCAGGGAAGTCCATTAGCCTCAGCGATCCACAGGAATAAAACCCCACCTTCGCTAGGTTGGGAGCTGAGGGGTTGCAGGTGAGTTGTGTCCCTGCACTGGCTCCAGCTGTTCTGAGGCAGAGGCAGGCTTTCTTCATTCCCCCACCTTCTCTTCCCCCTCCCTCCCTCCCGCCCTTCCTAGTGTCCTCAAGTTAACTTTGGGAATCCATCTTGAGAGCTCTTGGCTGGCTTCTATTTTAAGAACCAAGTTCAGCCATTATAATTAGTCCCCAGTTTGTCTGAAACCCTCCAAGGCATTCAGGACTCCAAAGCTCCCAAGCAAGTACTTCTCAAAAATTTCCGTGGAAATAAACCTAGGAGCAGAAGCAAGTCAGCTGACTCAAACTTAGGAATGCCTTTCAAGTCCTTAATTCTGCCGTAAAGTTCATAGAGCATGCATCCACTTTGCATTTCTCCACAATAATTGGATTTATTTTATTTTTAAAAATGTGTTAATATTTTAATACCTTGTTATTGAATAAAATATATGGACCAGGAAGACAAAACAAGCCTTGAACTTCACCCAGCAGTCTATTCAGGGCTTCCAACAGTGCCAGTCTTCAGAATGGAGGCGTCTCATTCTTCAGAAAATCTTTTCTTAAAATAGACAGAACAACCGCTAACAACATTGTAAAGCAAGCGCCTGGCAATAAGGAATTATCTGCAATGGTATAAAGAGTAAACACAATCTGTATTTTATTTGGAATAGAATCTGGGTTTTACTGTATTGCCATGCAAAGATATCTATGATGTAAGGCCAAGGGGGAAAGGTCACAGGCAGGTACGTATCAGAGTCTGCTCATGGTAAACATTTAAACTTACAGTTTAAGAATGTATTGCTTGTAGCTGTGTATACACAGGTGTGTGTATACCAGGGTGTGGCCGGCAGGCACACTGGGAGAAGAAAAGGGTGGCGTTCAGGAGTTGGCTCTTTTCTCCCAGTGTGTGGATCTTGGGGATTGGATTTGGGTTGTCTAGCTTAGCAGCAAGCACCTTTATCCCTTGAACCGTCTCACCAGCCCCAAGGGGGGGGGCATTTTAAAATTCTTGTATGAAGTTAGGTCCAGGGGATTGGATTATGTATCAAGTATATAGATAATTACAGGTCTAAAACATGTGATATAACCAATCTCACTTTGAAAAACAGAAACCAAGCTTTACCCATACCACTCTGTAGTAGACCAGCCAGAAGCAAACCCTGTTCACTCAAGGTTTCCCTGGAAGAATTGTGTAACTTAGCCCTAGAATAAAAGGCAGATTTTACCTTTCTGTACAAATTAAGACTTTTTGTTCGGTAGTACTGCTGACGGGTAATTATATGGACTGATTCTTTTTTAAAAATTTACTGATTAATCACTCATTTGTTTACATCTCAAATGATATCCCACTTCCTGGTTGTCCCTCTACAACCCCCCTATCCCACATCTGCCCTCTCCTCCTCCCCTTTGTCTCTATGAGGGTGCTCCCACATCTACCTACACTCTCCCACCCCACCATTCCAACATCCCCCTATGCTGGGGCATCAAACCTTCACAGGACCAAGCATCTCCCATTGCTGTCAGACAAGGTCATCCTCTGCTACATATGTATCTGGAGCCATGGATTCCTCCCTGTACACATTTGATTGGTGGTCTAGTCTCTGGGAGCACTAGGTGGTCTGGCCAGCTGATGTTCTTCCTATGGGGTTGCAATCCCCCTCTGTTCCTCCAGTCCTTCCACCGGCTCCCCCACTGGGGTTCCCGAGCTAAGACTGATGGTTGGCTCCAAGGATCCACATCAGCATCGGTCAGTTGCTGGTTGGACCTCCCAAGGAACTGACACACCAGGTTCCTGTCAGCAAGCACTTCTTGACCACAGCAACAGTATAGGGTTTGGTGTCTGCAGACATGATGGAGCCCCAGGTGGGGCAGTCCTCGGACAGCCTTTCCTTTAGTCTCTGATATATATATATATATATATATATATTTGTCGCTGTTCTTCCTTTGGACAGGAACATTTCTGGGTTAAAAACTTTGAGATGAGTGGTAGCTCCATCCCTCAACTGGGGTCTGTGCCTATCTACTGGAGGTGGTCTCTACAGGTTCTATCTCCTCCTTCTCTGTGCATTTTGGCTAAAGTCATCTCGTTTCTCTGGTGTCTGGGACCTTCCAGGGGCTATCCTTAGTTCCTTATCACCCCCTGCTACATATTTTTATTCTATTTCCTGACCTTTTGTACCTTTCTCCCATCCCCTCCAATACCTGATACTGTCCCCCTTATTTCCTCCCCCTGCTCTCTCCCTCCCAGATCTCCCTCTCCCTCCACCTCTCGTGATCATCCTGTTTCCCCCTCAATGCAGGACTGAGGCATCCACAACCTGGCCTTCCTTCCTCCTAAACTCCATGTGAACTGTGGGTTGTATCATCGGCATTGGTAATATTTGGGCTAATATCCACATATCAGTGAGTACATACCATGTGTGTTCTTTTGTGTCTGGGTTACCTCACTCAGGATGATATTTTCAAGTTCCATCCATTTCCCTGAGAATTTCATGAAATCTTTGTTTTTCATTGCTGAGTAGTTCTCCATTGGGTAAATGTACCACATTTTCTGTGTCCATTCTTCTGTTGAAGGGACATCAACCATCTAGGTTGTTTTCAGCTTCTGGCTATTATAAATAAGACTGCTCTGAACATAGTGGAGCATGTGTCCTTCTTATATGTTGAAATATTTTGGGAAATATGCCCAGTAGTGATACAGCTGGGGCTTCAGGTAAAACTATTTCCAGTTTTCTGAGGAACAAACTGATTTCTAGAGTGGTTGTACGAGCTTGCAATCCCACCAGCAATGGAGGAGTGTTCGTCTTTCTCCACATCCTCGCCAGCATCTGCTGTCACCTGAGTTTTTGATCTTAGCCATTCTGATTGGTATAAGGTGGAATCTCAAGGTTGTTTTGATTTGCATTTCCCTTATGACTAAGGATATTGAACATTTCTTTAAGTGCTTCTCAGCCATTCGGTATTCCTCAGTGGAGAATTCTTTGTTTAGCTCTGTATCTCATTTTAATAGGGTTATTTGATTCTCTGGAGTCTGCCTTATTGAGTTCTTTGTATATTTTTGGTATTAGCCCTCTATCAGATGTAGAGTTGGTAAAGATCTTTTCCCAATCTGTGGGCTGCCGTTTGTCCTATTGACAGTGTCCCTTGCCTTACAGAAGATGTTCAATTTTATGAGGTCCCATTTGTTGATAGTTGAACTTAGAGCATAAGCCATTGGTGCTCTGTTTTGGAAGTTTTCCCCTGTGCCCATGTGTTCAAGGCTCTTCCCCACTTTCTTTTCTATTAGATTCAGTGTATCTGGTTTTAGGACTGATTCTTAATAATTCTATGTATGCTTTGGAGTGAGAGGATAGAAGTGTACAGCCCTACAAGCCAGAGATAAAGAGGAAGTTCCTCCTTCCTGGATTCCTGGTTCTTTTCCATCCAAATGCTCTTTAACACCATCTGACTTATTATTACAGAGAGACAGTTCTTGAGCCAGGGAATGTTGCTTCCAGTCATCTTTAGTATTCTCTATATCAAACAGAACAATGGCTTCAAATGTTCCTCAAACCCTATAGTTGCTTTCAGAGGCTTGGGAGTTCAACATTGCTCATTTTAAAGCCTGATCTAAATATGGCCAAATATCCAAATTCAAAATGGGAATTTTTGGGAAAATTTTTATTTTACTACAAATATTTTTTATGTACTTTATATATGTTGATATAGTTAGATTTTTGTATTAAAAGCAATATTTTAAATAATTTATCAAGCCATATAGATAAACTAGAAAGCCACACTGTCCCCTGGCCATGAATATTTTTCCTCAACAAACTGTCACAATGTCATCTAAAGTTGGAGAGTGAGGTTGGAGGTGAGGCTGGAACTGAGAAAGCCCATAGAACATCTGGAGATACTCAGTGATAAGTTTATAGTTTTTCTAGAAGTCAGAAGAATGTACAAACAACATTTAATCCAAATTTCAGATGGCAGGTGGCCCCCAAGGCTCTAGGCCGGGTCATAGACATCTATATATTTGTATTTTCTAAGCTTCAATATGCTTGTTTTTGAGATGAGAACAGATACATAGATCTGGAGGATCATCAGGGGATCTGAATGAACATAGGAAGTAAAAATCTGGGTTAGAGGCCCAGTGTCCTCTCCTGGTCTCTGGTGCGTCTACCACTTTTATTTTTATTGCTATCTGATTTGTGATAACATGATGATAATTGAATTGATTATGAATCACTGAGTGATTCATTAACTACCTCAAGACACTTGTGGCCTTTTAATGACTGGCTGTGTCTATGAACAAGAGAACAACCAGTGTTCTTAAAGGAGGTACAGGGATGGTGGACCTCTCGAGGGTTGACAAGACCATTGAACATTTTTCTTTGAGTATTTTGTCTCCAATCTAAGCAAATGTGTTACTATCACAAATTTAATATTCTCTTTGGATTTCATTTGTATTTTTTATATTTTTTTCATTGCTGCTAATATAATAAACTATATGCTTAATAGATGAGAAAGGACTTCACAGGGAATGGCAGGGTTGAGGAATGGCACTGGATTTGTGCGTGTGCAATGTAAGATATGAGTGTGTAAGAGCTTCTCTACTAAAAATAAAAGGTAACACAAATCACTAACCCACTGATAGCTGAAATGTTATTAATGATCTGCATATATGAAACATGCATTCTAAACAAAAGCATCTCTTTGGGAATGTGATTGACATCTCGAACTGACAAACAGATTTATTTTTTTCTATTAATTAATTAAGAATTAGTTAATTTTTCCAAGTTTTCCTAGCAAATTTATATAACAGGAACTGCATTGTTCTGAAGTATGACTTAAAATAATCTGTCTGGAATTGTTAATGACGTCTGAAATCAAATAGAGAAGTACTGTGACAAGCCTGGGCTTTCTATGATGATTGTTGAAGATTATGCAGAGTTCTGTCAAGATGGTGGGGTCAGAATGAATTCTAGCCAGGGCCACTAAAGATTAGAGAGGTGAAGGAAATAACACCCCTAGATCTTTCTTTCTGAGCAGTAGTTAAGACAGTCACCGCAGCTAGAGAGTTAGCTAGGCCTCTGGCCCTACAAGAAGACTGACACTCAGAGAAAACCCGTGTGATCGGCGCAGCTATGAGGCCAGCGATTGTGAGACTACACTGGACATTTATTCTACATTTCACAGTCCAGAGGGATAATTACTACTATATAGCTCCAAATGGTTAGGAGGTTAAAAAAAATTACATGCTGGTAAATTTCTGCTTTTAAAATACAGAGTAGATCAGAATGCTTTTGGCATCTCTTTATTTTATTTATTACCCCTCCGTCTTTTGTCTTTTCCTTTTCCTGTTACATTTACCACACAGGATTAGTCATCCAGAAGCCATTTGGTAATAAATATTTTTGATGATAAATATTATGTACACGTATAAGAGTCAGGCTTGCAGATGTCAGTGGAAAGCCAACGGTCTTCATGGAAGAGGCGTCTTTATAAAGAATCACCCACTGTCCCCTTCCTCGTACTCCCCAAACTCAGCCAAGGAAAGTTAAGCGTCCTCTGCCCTTTGACTTCAGCTTTTCTGTCACCTCCTGATTAAAAGGTAATATTTCTACTTAATGGTGCCCCAAATATCCCTTCTACACATGACATTGCAAGTTACCCTGTTAAGATTTATTTCTTTCACTGAAGGCTAAGTGCTTATTAAATCCCCCAAAGACTGGATTAGCGGTTAGTCTTCTTGCACTAGACTGGATGCAGAGCCCCAGGTGAGCAAATGCACAAGGAGAGCGATCTGAGTTTAAACGTGGCAGGAAAGGAGGCTGCAGTCTCTACACCCATCAGCTGCTACCCAGGGCTTGTGCTAAGCTCAGTTGAGATTGTCCCAGAGAGGGTGCTTGTCATAGTTAGGGTTTATTGCTGTGAAGAGACACTATGACCACAGCAACTCTTACAAGGAAAACATTTCATTGGCCCTGGCTTACAGTTTCTGACGTTTAATTCATTATTTGTCTGGCAGGAAGCATGGCAGCATGCAGTCAGACATGGTGCTAGAAAAGCTGAGAGTTCTAAATCTTGATCTGAAGGCAGCAGAAGACCGTGTGTCATACTGGGCATAGCTTGTACATAGGAGACCTCAAAGCCCACCCCCACAGTGATACACTTCCTTGGACTGGGCCACACCTATTCCAATAAGGCCACACCTCCTAATAGTGCCACTTCCTATGGGTCAAGCAATCAAGCACAGGAGTCTATGGGGGCTCCTATTCAAACCTATTCAAACCACCACAGTGGTTATCTCTTTCTTTGTCTATGGTGAGACCACTGAAGGACAGCCTTTCTAAAGGATCTACATTTGGATCCTGGGTTTCAAGTAGCAGTCAATGGGAAAGCATTTTTTTGGCTGGCTCAAAACTGGCGTAGAAGGTTTGGGGCATTTCAGAAAACTGACAGTGCAATTTCCCCTTTGGATGGAGGATTTATATAGAAGCAGCAAATAAGTCAAAGGCAACAGCAGTAGCCATGGTGGGAGATGGGGAATGATTGACTTTGTAGTTGTTTATTACCTGTGATCTAAAAGTTAAAACTTTTGTGAGTAGTTTAGTGCTTGAAAACAAGAGATTAAGTGAGTAAAAGATGAGAGAAAGAAAGAGAGTGAGAAAGAGAGAAAGAGAGAGAGAAGAGGTGTATGTGTGTGTGTGTGTGTGTGTGTGTGTGTAGTATACAGTGTGGAGGAAACAAAAGAGACTAAAATCTGAGCAGAGATATTATCCAAGCAGCCCAATCTAGAGATTGTCCTCATACTCAGAGAGGTGGGCTCCAATCAACATGATTACAGATAACTCTACTCAGTGATGACCCATGTTACTGAGCACAGTATAAGTCAGCTTTGTGTCATTGTGATAAAACACCAATAATAATGTTTTTTTATATTTTTAATCTCCTCTCTGTATGTGTGTTTATCTGTGCATGTGTGTGTGCATGCATGTGTGTGTATGCAGACATGTGTATGTACATGCCACAATGCTCAGTCAGAAGATAGCTTTTTGGGAGTCGAGTCTCTTCTTCCACTTAGAGCATCCTGGGAATCAAATTTCCATGCTCCTACATGCTTTACCTACTGAGCCATCTCAGCAGCCTGTGATAAACTGTCAAGGAGGAAAGTCTGTTTTTCTTACTGTATTCTTATTCTACGTCTCAGATTGCTCAACACACTCCTTCTTGGTTCAGGCCTGAGACAGAAATCTTTCAGTTTAAGGTGTCTGGCAGACTGAGAAAGGAGCAGGAAAAGACCAATCTTCCCTTTAGGTCACCCCAAACTTCTATCCAGTAAGCTTTACCTCTTAGAGGTCCACCATTGCCCCACCGCATGGATGTGAAGACCAAACCTTTATCATGGACTATGGGGGAGTATTCCAGCTCTGAACCACAACAGTAGGTGCAGCCACCAAGATAGTAAGTCTTTCAGTCTATTTTTATAAGTATCCTCATTATACCTAAAGGACACTGAGGCTTAAAATTATATATTTCAACCCAAATTTCAGACTGTAGCAATTGTAATTATTGGCTCGTATAAGTGAGCCACAGCACTGGGGGCTTAAACATCAGAAGCTGATATTCTCTGAGGGTAGAGGCTCCAAGTTCAAGGTCAAGGAATCAGGGTGGGCAGTCTGTCCTAATACCCAACTCCTTATTCCAAAATCAACTGGCATCATCTAGATCTGTCTGAAGTTTCTACAGTCTTTGTGTGTGTGTGTGTGTGTGTGTGTGTGTCTTATTCTAGTCTCCTTCCCTTTACAGTGGAATCAGGGCCCCTTCTAATAACCTCATTTCTGCATAATTATAATTTTAAAAACCAAAGTACTGTAGTTAGGACATGTGAATGTGAATGTGGGGGAATATGCTTATATGTTTCATCCCATCCCATCAATTCTTTTGTGTTTGTTAACAGGGGAAATAGTTTGTTGGCCATGGAAGAATCGAGTAACTCAACAGAAACAACCCAGAGATGAGTTAAGTGCAGGAAGGTGGCTATTTTCCTGTGACCCAGGGGGATGAGAGGCAGTAACTCTGCACCCAGCCAGTGGGTGCAGAGTTACTGTGGCCAATGTTGCAAGAGCTAGGGCAAAAGAAAGCAGGGCTATTGTATAAGATGTAGGGCCATTCAGGGGAAGGGTGGTAAAGGAAAGAGTGAGCTCAAATCTGGATCTCTCTGTACTACCTGCCTTCCTACTGACTGAACTGTTCCCTAAAAGGCTGAGGGCTGAGGACCTCACAGAGGTGTTCCCCATTTTCCCCTCTCACAAGGAATCAAACAGGAAGGAGGCATGAGGCTCAGAACTAGCAGGCAAGGACCAACATACCAGCTACTTAAGGAGTGTTTATTTCACGACATGCACATAGTATCTTTGAATAGTTGTTCCATGGGCCTTGTTCTCCCAGCAGTTAAATCCCTTTAAGAACTGTGGAATAGCAACATCTGAATTGTTTACAGCTGGTTTAAAGCCGGGACATGGGTGCTCGTGTGTGTAAATCCAGCTCTCCCAATCACAACACACACTGTGCTGCTGGACTTGATTTCCTTTGTAGCATTGTTTGGATGTGCTTAGCCCATGAGATTGTTCTCCAAATGAGCCAAGGCTCGTAAGCAGCTTTGAGGCTGCAAAACTATGACTTCCCTGACAGCTGCTTGCTTCACTTGTTACCTGCCTTTTGCATATTTTCGCCTCTCTGCAGCTCCTTGAGAGAGGAACAGATCTGTGCAGAAATCAGTGCCTGCCTCCCGGCAGCAGCAGGGCTGCTTGCAGAGTGTAAGTGGTGCCCTTTGTGCAGGGGGCAGAGGGAGAATGGGAGTACAGACTTCACATGGTTCAAGTCCTCTGCAGCAAAGAGCAGAGGAGAGCCATGGCATGTCAGCTCTGCTAACAGAATCATTTAGAGTGACTTGTTTTCTATGCAGAGTCTTTTCAGGACCTGGCTGTTTTTGCTTGCTTAATGTGCTCTGCATCTTCTACAGTCAGACCCCACTGCATGGTTAATGACACAAGTTCCAGGAAGCTTGGGGATTTTGCCAGAAGACGCCAGAGACACTAACCTTGTCAAAGCAGAAAAAGACGACATACTTAAAGTACAGCGAGACTCTCAGTTCCTAAGCCCCTAAAGCAACTGGGAAGTAAGAGACTTAATGTGGACACACTAATCACACAGCCAGATTTCTCTCAGGGCAGTGTCTCCCAATCCTCTACTAAAAACTCAGACCACAGAGGACTAATTCTAAGTAATTGAATAAACAACAGGTAATAGTGGCAATTATCTTAGGGATGCAGCAAGCAAGAGCTGTGTGCACAGACAGGCAGGCAGCCAGTCTGCTTTCCTACAGGTACTTCTGAGTCTACCAGACATGTTCAAGGAATGGCTAGCTGACAAAAGCCCTTCAGGGTACATTAATTAGCCAACATAATTCAGCTGCCACACCCTCAGAGCAATGTTGTTCCCATAGGCTCAACATTTGTGACTCTAAACCACGATGGCTTTAAACAAGTTACCCAGCCTTTTGTGAGTAGTTTTTGCTGATCAGTAGCCCAGGCTGGCTAGGAGCTCAGCCTGCACCCTGGCTGGTCCCTGGTAGTTTCTGCTGTCACTGCTCATTGCTAAGAGTGAGATCTATGGCTGTGTATGTTTTTACTTCAACATTCTGCACAGTGCCTGGCACATAGCAGACAGTATTAATCTCTAAGATGACCTTTGAGTTTGCAAGTAAAAATGTTTGGGATATTTTGTCATCCATTTTAATGAATACCATCGTTGAGGTTTTTTTTTTTTTAATTTCCCATCCCGCCTAATAAAATCATAATGTAAATAATGATCCTCACCCAATCTATTTACTAATTCTGTCCCAGACTCTTTGGGGAAGGAGGAATTTAATCATAAACAGGAAGACAGGACACAAGACTTTCTGTTTGGAATGTTCCAGGGCTCTGTGCAGGTTGTACTACCTTCTTTTCAGTTTAGGAACCCTGCACGTGGTGGGTACTTAACATGGACTCCCAGTTGGATACTCCTTGGAATCAACTGCACGGCTTAATATTTTTTTCCAGTGACCTTCGTGTGAGGTGCATCTTGAGCCCTGGAATTAAAAAAAAAATTTCTCCTAGATGATTCTACTGTGCAATCAAGGCTAAGAACAAAGAGAGCGAAGAGAGACTCTTGTCTTCTCGTCTACAGATGTGGACTCTTACTGTCGCCAACGAGAGCTCTCAGGTGACCAGACGTTAAGTTAGTTTTCATGATTATGTTACTAATAAAGGGAGCAGGTTTCATCCTTCCTGAGAGTGCCAATGGGCCACATGGATTCACAGCCTACTTTCCTTTCCTGCTTGTGGGGACACATTTCCCACTTGCACCTTCTAGTTCTCCTGCCTTCTACTAATCTTTGAGGGAAACGCATCCCTACTTTTGCCCATTCCCTTGGGCTCTCAAGAGCAATTGGTTTAAAGAATATCCCTTAGAATCAGCATGAGTTAAAGTATATAAAGCAGTGATAATAGTGAGACGTTCCGGAAGTTTCTGATGATCTTGTTGGAGACTGTGTGTTCTGTAGCTCCCTCCTTTTTATCCAAGCTGGACCTGAGTTCAGATTCCTGGCTCTCATGAAAAACGCCGAGGAAGGAGGCACATGGCTATAATCAGAGCTGGGGAGGCAGAGGAAAGAGGAGATCTGGGGCTTGCTAGCTGAGTTGGTAAGCTTCAATGAGCGGCCTGGCCACCAAAATGAAGGTCGAGACTGATGGAGAAAGATACCCAATATTGACCTCCAGGTCTTCCCATGCATATACATATACATGCATGCATATCCATACACATTTTCGCACATATGAATATGTACATTCAACACACAGAGAGACAAGGTTTTCCCGTTTGGCAGTGTAGTAAGAGGATCCTGGTGGCTGAGCCATTGAGCTGAGCTCTTCTCACTTAGGACACGGTTACTCACGTGGACACCTTTGCCGTGAGTCCGCAAGGGCACCTAACTTCTTTGAAAACATCCTCTCTACTGAAAAATACACTTAAGATTGGAAACAATTTAAATATAAGTGAATTTTTGGGGACCTAGCCTGTGTGCAAGCTGGAAAAAGCTGACATGGTACAATGAAACTTATCAGGAGAAAAAAACCCATAATGTAGATCAATTTACAATTTAAAACCTGAACAACAAATTTGTAGTCGATAAAACCAAGGTACTAGAGAGTACCACTGTGCATGCAATTTATAATGCCCAGTTTTAGTACGAGCTATTGCTATTCTCTATATTTCTAAAATCCGAGGATGCACACATATGGATTTGGAATAATACCAGTTTATATGACTACAACCCTATCACAGAAACACTAAATGAAATATAATATTTTCAATAACTCTAAAGGACTACCAATACCCTCACCTTACAGATGGGTAAACTGAGACAAAGAACAGTAAACCACTCTCGTACAGCATAAGGGAACGGGAGCGAAGGCAAGGCCTGCCAGAACTGTGTTTGTCATGCGTGGGCTGGCTAGAGCTCCTTCAGCAGTGAACCTACAAACAGCTAAGCTGTGGCTTTCACTGGGCATGGGGGCCTTGCCACAGAAATCCTTTGTGATAACATTGTCAGAAGGAAGAAAGTCATGTGTGTCTGTGTGTGTGTGTGTGTACACCTGTAAAGTCCTTGGCCATCAGACACATTTAAATTGAAGCACCACTGGAGTTTGAATGCTGTGTCTATCTGATTTTCCCATTGCTAGCTTGGCGTAAACCCTGCTGGTCATGTTAGATATATCTGTATCACCATGGCTTTGGAAACAACTAATATTCCCCATTTCCCTCTTCATAATATGCTCTGAGATTTATTGTTTCTGGACTTCAAAAATCAACTTTAAAACTTAATTCTCTATCTAAGAAGAACCTCTCCTTTAGAAATAGATGACCAGATCCCTAAAGTGAATAAAAAATAGCTTAAAAATGGATTAGCAATTTGATCCAAGTGAATTACAAATAAATATTTTTAAGTCCACTGAGTAATAAATCCCCATTCTTAAAGTAATCAGTGTTATTTGAGGAGGGTAAGTGATGGATCTTCTAAGGGTGGTTTGCACATCTCTGGGGCCCCAGCATATGGTGATAATTCCTGGTCTTTAAAAACCAGTCCTATCAGCTAGTACTGTTGTTCCTGGAGATCAAGAAAAGTTCAGTTAGATTCATCACACGGTGAATGAAAGAAATCAGATACCAAAATCCATAGATTCAAATTTCTACCCTTAAAAACTGATAGCTTTACAATTGTCACCCCCCAGTTCTATGATTTAGAAATCTCCGAGAACCATAATCCTTCCCATAGCTCTCAGGGAACCCTGATCTGAAGCCATACATGTGATTTGTGGTCCTCGAAAACATCCTTAAATGGGACTGTGCATTTTGTGGTAAGGTTGTAACATGCTTGGTTCTGCAATACTGCTCAGATCCTGTTGTAAACATCAGAGAAAATCCAGTCTGTATGGAGCATTATCAGTAACTCTTTAAAAATGAAAAAGAAAATTCTGAATTCCAAAAATCTGAAACCAGGCTTCAAGTATTTTAGAAAAAAAAAAAAGATTTCATTTTTAGAAAGAAGCATCGAATGATACAGGATTTCAGTGAAACCCATCACCTGGTTTGCTTTCGAAACTCAATCAGGGTTCCATTTACCCAGCAATATTTACTGGGGATGAAGACCAGGGATACAGCTGTCATTAAAGGTAGAAAAAGTCTTTTAGGGGAGATGAAACATTTAATTGTTATCCAAATGAACATACACAGAAAACTGCCTGCTCTATAAGTTTCTCTGATACTTCTCAGACTACAATACACACGGTTAAAAAACCAATCAAAATGTATGGTGACATCAAATCACTGTGTTAATAGGAAAAAAAAAGGGACATTGTGTCTGTCCTGGGGATTGAAGCCACATCCTGTGCGTGCTAGGGAAGGGCTCTACCACTAGGCTATGTGCCCAGCCTTCTGTTAACTTTCTCTTTGGAGACAGGATCTCACTGAATTAATTACCCAAGCCAGCCTTGATTCTCCTGTTTCAATTGTGGAGTGGTTGCTAACCAGGGGGTCTCAAAGATCCTCTCAAGGCTGACTTATCATCACAGCATATGAAACAAGGAAGTGTTTGGGAGCTCAGCATAATAAAGTGTGAATGGCTGATGAAAATGTCATTTGCTTGAAAGAAAAGGGGGGGGGGAGTTGGGGTAAATAAAATTTGCTAAAGTCTACTTGGGGTGGTTGGAGTTTGGCTTGTATATTTTTTAAATTTCTCTCTCACACTAACTTATTCTTTCTCTTTCTCCCCCCTCCCCCCACCCCCACCCCGTCTGTCTCTGTCTTTATCTCTGTCTCAGTCTCAGTCTCTCTCTCTTCCTCATCCTACAAGATGGGTGCTATAATTACTGATATTTTACAGGCACACGAAGTACAGAGAGATCATATAATCTGCCTGCTGTGTGTGTCCCAGACTGCACAGCCTTCTGTTCTCATTTGTCCTTAAAAATGTACCCTGGGTCACTGGGGACAGAAATGGGTATTGTGGGGAGATAGTGTGGTTCAGTGGCAAGAACTCTGTGTTACAATGCTGCAGAAGTGAAGGGAATTCTGATTTTCCTTGAGTTTCCATTGTAACTCATGTTTCTCAGTGTGGTAGTTAAGACCCTGTGAATGCTTCCACCAGGTTGACAATTCTAAGTCTGAAGTTAAGAATACTGATAAGAACGCAGAACCGTGCAGACATTACTGATATCCTACTGGTGGAGCATAAATTGGTTCAACCTAGACTGCAGTTTGGCATTATCTTGTGAAGCAGAAGTCACATCTACTGCATGACACAGAAAATGGGCATCATGACATATCTGTGCACACGTGCACCAGTGTCTGTGTCTAAGGATGCTTTTTACAGAATCATTTGTAATTGTTCCAAACTGAAAATAAATGGAATGTATACATCAATTGCAGGATGATCATACCATGAAGATAAATAGAACAAAATAAAGTGAATTCACTTCAGACACACAGAAAAAAATGCACTTAAATTTTAAATTCACTCTAGAGGGAAAAAAAAAGCATGTCTTGGGAGAATATAAACAGCATAGTATTTTTCTTTTAGCATGTGTACATATATGTGGTATGTGTTCGTGTGCATACATGTGTGTGTGCATAAATGTCTGCATGGAGGACTGAGGTGGATGTTGGGAATCTTCTTGATTATCTTTGCTTTGTTCTTTGAGGCAGAGTCTCTCAGCTGAACACAGAGCTGGCCTATATGGCTTGTCTGCTAGCCAGCTTACTTCAGGGATACATTCTCTGCCTTCAGATTACTGACGATACAGGCAGGCAGACACGTACACCTCAAATTTATGTGACATCTGGGGATCCAAACATAGGTGGTCACTCTTGCATAGCAAGTCCTTTATCCACTGATCCACTCAGCCCCAGGATACCATTTATTTTCTTAAACATTTATTTTATGTGTATGAGTGTTTTGCTTCATGTACATATGTGTATCACATGCATGTCTGATGTACACTGGGGTCAGAAGAAGGCGTCAGATCCCTTGGCACTGGAATTACAGATGGTTGTGGTCTGCCATGTGGGTGCTGGGGAGTGCACCTGACTCCACTGCAAGAGCAGGCAGTGCTTCCAACAATTGAACCATCTTTCTAGCTCCTAAGACACCATATTAATAAAAGATACAACAAGCAAATTAAATTTATTTTGCTTATAAATATAGCCACATGAAGCCAAATTATTCTTTAATAAGTAAAAGGAGAAATGAAGAATTTAAGATAATTATTTCTGCTTGGATGTGGTACAGAAAGATGAGGTGGGGTACTTTATTGTTTTTTGTTTGTTTGGGGTTTTTTGTTTGTTTGTTTGTTTGTTTTTCGAGACAGGGTTTTTCTGTATAGCCCTAGCTGTCCTGGAACTCACTTTGTAGACCAGGCTGACCTCGAACTCAGAAATCTGCCTGCCTCTGCCTCCCGAGTGCTGGGATTAAAGGCATGCACTACCACGCCCAGCTACTTTAACTATTGTTAATGGTCTAATTTATATGTTAGGTCACAGATAACTTGTTTTTAAAATGATGTTATATATAAATTTTTTGTAACCCTCAAATATTACATAATATGGAAGTGTCCTATTTAAAACAATTAAACTTTTTGAGGCATTCCTTCGTCACTGATCCTGTTTCCAGAATCTTGCAAAAGTAAATACTTGATTTATCAAAAATTAATAAGTTAGTTATAGAGCAAAGATCCAACATTCATAATCTACTAATAGATTAAAATTCTTTGTGAACAATTGGTATTCTTTATTGGTAGAAGAGAAGCTTTCCTGGAAGGCAATTTGTTATCACTCCCTCAAGGCTGCTTGGCTTTACCTGTGGTGGTGTAAAGAGATGCGGGCACCGGGTTTGTTGTAGACGAACCACACATTGAGTCTGGGCCCTCATATCTGCCCTAACTGGAGTTCTACCTACCACGCTTCTTCGGGTTTTAAGAGAACTTGTTTTCTCTGGTAATATCTGGAGATGCGCATAATGAAAGGAGCTCTTGTCAATCTGAAAACACTGAAGTGATGAGAAGAAAAAGAAGCAGGTTTTCTTAAGACACCATTTTCTACACTCCTCTGGGAAGCACCCATGGTGGCTGCTAACACTTTGTCTCCAGAGACAGGGAGGGGAGACAGAACCGCGAGTGCGCAAGGGCAAACAACACGTGTTTGTTTACGGTTTATGGTCCAAGCCGAAGCGTTGTCTTTCACCTGCTACTGCAGAGGGCCAAGAGACCGTGGCGTGGCTCTGAGCTTGTCCTCACGTGGTCTGCTTTGACAGCCATTGCTGTGGCTTTTACTTAAGGGTTCGATCCTATTTTCCGTCAAATTTCAGTATCTTTTACAATCTCTTCCCGTCACCCAGGCATTGTACTTGCCTCAGTGATAAAAAGGACAAGGCATGATAGAAATGTTTTGTGTATCAAATAACAATTAGGATTTAGTGGTGTGTGTGTGTGTGTGTGTGTGTGCCTTTCACAACTCTTTTTTTTTTTTCTTTCTCTAAACAGAGGCAGTTCTGAAGTGTGGTCTGTTTACACCACCCGGATATCAAATTGACTTGCTAATGGTAACTCTTCCTTGGTATCCATGGGTTACTGTGTCATGTGATTTGACATCGAGTACAGACAGCGCTGATTAGGAGCATCCAGCTCTGTCCGACTCCGTGCATCACTGAACCATCTGGTCATTTATTCACTAATAAGCCCCTAATGGCCCAAATATTCACCGGCCTGTCATTGTGACATGGCATAAAATGCCTACATCTTTCAACTCGCTTTGACATGTTTCTTGTTTCACATCAAAACCCGTCATTTACAGGAAAAGAGCTCAGAGGGGTAAAAACTTGACCTAATCTACAGTGTTAACACAAAGACAGAGGCTTGGGTAGCTAGTAGCCTGACTGAAGGCATGTAAATGGGCAGGAATTCGTTTTGTACATTTTTTTTCCATTCTCATTTTACAACATTCTTTAAGTTTGGTATCATCCCTAATATGGGGTTTTATGTGGGCTCTGCCTTGAAATCTCTAACCTGGATCTGTTTAAATAGGAAGGCGCGCTTTAAAAGGAAAGGCTTCTTAGAGGCACTGGTCGCGCCTGTTTACATTTAAATGGAGGGGGAAAAATGCATCGAAGACAGAACAGCCCTGCTGAGTCCTCCGAACTCTGTGGGTGTGCTCATTTGAACACTTACTCTCCCCTCTTTTTTCAGACAAATGTGCCTTTTCTTACTTATTTTCCTTGTAGGTTATAAAAATTAGTGACTATTCATGTTTGGGTCATTTGACATTGTCACCGTAGCAATAGTGAGAAGTGGGGGTTCTTGCTTCCAGTTAACAGCAAAGCAGGGCCAAGTTCAGCCAGTTGTCTTCCGGGACACGCAGAATCCTAATGAAAATACAGGAAGTGGGTAGAATGGAGGGCCCTATCTCATGCATCACGACAGGAACCTTGGTCCTGACTGGGATTAAAACCGAGAGTCATTAATTAGTTTTAAATCTATAGACATTACTAAACGGAGCAATTTTTTTTTTTACAGTAAAATCTCTCTGCTCCATTTTCCCCTTTTGTCTAAAACAAAACAAAACAAAACAAAACAAATCAAAACAAAACAAAACAAAACAAAAAACCCAAGTTTTAAAAACTATGTTGGCATAGTATAGGTTTTTAAAGTATCATTTTCCTCTGAATTCCTCTATAGTTTACCCCACTTCCCACAGTACAGCTGTGAGAACTGAAGAGGTGATGTGGTGTAGAGGGCAGATGCAGGCCTTGCCAACTAGGTATGAAAGACAGCAGAAAGCTTGGTGTTCACTCTATAGTCCCAGGAACTGGAAGAGGAGAGCAGGAAGATTGCCCTGCGTTTGAAGGTAGCCTGGGCTATAGTATTTACTACCTAAAACAATTAAAACCAAAACCAAAACCACCCTACAGCGGGCTGAGGTCTTGGTGAGTGTGGAACTGTGCTGTAGGTAGGTGGATTCCACTGCCACGCCTGTCAAGGACAGCTCACCTAGAGCTGAACTTAAAGTAGAACCTTGACCTTCTTTGCTACCGATGGATGAGCTGGAACCCGGGCATCCACTTGGGGTAGGACGGAGGTACACCGGTGCCGTGTCTTTTCCAGAACCCTCTCCACTCGGCTTACCTGACTTATGGGTGCTACACTCTGCCTTTCAGCTTTCCATGGTTGTCTTCATTTGTCCTTTTCATGGTTGGGTCCCTCTCCTCGGCCTTTTAAAGAGATGATTCGCTTTGTTTTTCTTGTTACATTTAAATACTGCGCGGTGGTGGGAGTCGGGATGCATGAAAATGTGTCACGTCGTATGTGTGGAGGTCAGAGGTCAGGTTGTAGGAATCAGGTCCAGAGGTGGTCCTCAGGCATGGTGACAGGCACACTGAGCAATCTTGCCAGCCTTCATAGCTGGTCCTTATCTCCTCTCTGAGATGGGGATTAGTGGGCATGTGCAGAAGTGGTTTTGGCTTCAGCTCTGTTTATGCAGGCTAGTGAAAGGGCGCAGGAACTGTTCGTTAAAGTGAGTCTCAGACTCTAGAGAGACTGCTAGGGCTATGTGTTTTGCTTGGGGTGTTGGAGGATGTATAACTTGGGGGCCAGTGCTTGTTCTGTGGTAGTCGAGGGTATGTTTGTGAGAGGTCACTGGACTGACTGCTTGAAGAACAATTAATATAACAATATGGTGCCTATATTTTATTTCAAAATTTCACACAAAAGGAAAAATAACCTCATATTAAGCAGATAAGCTGAGCTCGTAGGAACATATGAGATTATCTAAATAAACCCCAAACCTAGTTTCTTTGTTTTCATTTTACTGTAATATGTACAACATAAAATCTGTCCTCTAGCCATCTTAAGCACGTAATTCAGGTAATTCAGTAATTTGTTCAATGTTACTAAATTATTACCATTATCTAATCATGAAACTTTTTCCTTCCATCCTTCCTTCCTTCCTTCCTTCCTTCCTTCCTTCCTTCCTTCCTTCCTTCTTTCCTCCCTTCCCTCCCTCTTTTTTCTCACCCCCTATGGCTTTGCTTTTGTGTGTGTTAGTGTGTATAGTTCAAGGGACTGAAAACACATTTGAACTTTGAATGACCTTTCTGTCTCCATAAATATGCCTATTGCAGATATTTCACATAAATGAAAAATATATTGAACTTTTTCTTTTACTCAGCATAATATTCCCAGGCTTCCACTATGTTTGTAGCATTATCATAACTTTTTTTTTTTTTTTTTTTTTGCTAAACAGTATTTCAATGCAAGTGTGTATCACAGTTTATTTATCTACTCATCTGCTGAGACAAACTTGGGTTGTTTCTACCTGATTTGTTTCAGTTTGATCCACATTAAAACTTCACAAACATACATAGAGAAGGCATGCAGTGGAAGGTTGAAGTAGAATTATGGACTCAAATTCAATTCCAGGTCTGTTTTTTTGTTGTAACCCTCCCCCCCACCTTGCCTATCAAGGTTCAGCCTTTTGAACCCTCCCTTCACCCACTTCAAACATGAATCATAGTGCTCATTCTATGGGGGTCCTGTTGGAGTTGAACAGAATCATATAAACCACTTAGAACAGATTCGTATTTATCAATCGATACCTGAAAGACAGGTACCTCCCACTGTGTGAGGTCTGAGGAGGGAGACTAGAAAGGAGATCCTAATGCTGGGGACACACTGCCCAGACTCGATCTGAAAGGTCATGTCTAAGCTCAGCTTGATTAAGGGTCTAGAAGCAAATAAAATGTCTTAAAATTTGAGAGATATATTCGAGTTTACCAGTGGCTTCCCTGACCCACCATTGCATATGACTTAGAGGTATCAGACAAATGTATGTTGCCTGAGGAGAACACTTAAACTTGTGAATCTCGACTTCTTTGTGTTGTGCTTCTCAAGACACTGGTTGTGGATTAACCTAACACTGTTCAGATTGTTAGAGCCTGAGAGTCAAACATCAAATCTATACAGAGATTTTTAAAAATGTTTTGTTTTTTAGATTTATTCTAATATGTTTTGTCCTCCCTGGAAGCAAGAGCTGTTCACTAAATACTGACAGGATGGATAGCCAAGTCTACCGACATTTATGACATTTATCCTTCTTCTCCTTCTTCTTTTGTATCCTTGTTGCCACAGGCTGCAGTCTTGATTTTCTGCAGTTACCAGGGCTGTGTGACCAGTCATTTCCAGTGGAACAAAGCCAACATGGTTTATCATCACAAAGCAATGCAGAGAGGCATTGGTGGACCTTTTATTTTTGCCATCTTACCCACAATCCTTGACGGCATACCTTCCTCCCTCACCTCCCTTATCAGGATAAAGAAGGAAATGACTCAATCAGTAAGCGGAGGAAAGCCACTCACCTGCTAAATGAATGAGATAAACAACATAGGGGAAGTACAACGCCTGTCAGGATAGGGCAATGGTCTAAAGGACTGCAACAAGAATAGCATGAATGGAAATCCATAGGATGTTCAGACATCTTTCCGAGCCAGGTTAGCTCCAAAAGATGCCACCATGGTGAGCAGGGCAGAAAACAACAAGCTTTGCTTCTGCAATTATTTTTTGGCCTTGCAGCTTTAAGTGTGCAACTCTCTGTAGGTAGGAGAGACCAAGGCATACCAGGTAGCCCTTTTTGCTATCACAACCAGGAACTCTTGAAGTTTGCTGAAGTGGAGCAAAGCTCAATAGAGGCTACTGCTACAGCCTTTTCTGGCCAGATGTGCCTCTCCCAAGCCTCCTTGCCAATGGCAACCTGAGAAAGACCAGGGACAACTACAGCAAAAGAGAGGGATGGAGCAGGGAGATGAAGCTAGTCCCATCCTCTGTGGAATGTTTCTGGGGAAGAACTGAAAGGTGTGCAGGTGGTGAGATGGTAAGGCAGACTTGTGTAGATAAGATAGATTATATTGAGTTTATGAACTTATAAATTTCTCATATGTAGACTGTTCGCCACTGCTGTGGATATGGTTAGAGCAAGCAAGCTTGGTGTGAGATACATTCAAGACTCTACCCTGCCTTCCAAAACCACCAGAGTCAGAGCAAGAGCAGAGACCACATTGCTTTAGAGAATTGGCTTGACTTGACAGCAGCTGTGGAAACCCACTATGATTGGTCTCTGTACTCCATGCTGGGACTGAGAAAAGTCAAGTTTATTAAAATAGATTTGCTTAGGTTAATGGTTCTTCAATCTTCATAGATAAAGGCTTAAAACAGATTACTGAGGGTTTCTGAGGAGGTATGGGGTATGGCTCAATGATTTACATTTTTAACAAGTTTGTAGGAGCTGCTGCTGGTGGTCCTGGGATGTCACTGTGGGTGGGCCTTTCCTTTCTTGTCATCTTGAAGGAGTGAATGCGGTCAAGAGACAAAGACAGTTTGAATAGTTTGTTTATTTGACAAAGCATCAACTAATCTACATTCAATTTCTCTAAGAAGAATCACACACTCTGTGGTCTTTCATCGAAGAGCGAAGAGCTATAAACCAAAAAGTATCATCGTTAAATCTCCTTATAGTCTGCCTTGCATGAAAAGCCTAGATGGGGTGGGGGAGGAGACAGAAGCAGGAAACATGTTAGGGAGCTGAGGAAAAAGGCAGAGTTGGCAATGCCAACGAGCTAGTTAAGAGGTAGTTTCAGATGACATGGTGGTACAGTAATACACAGATGTGACACATATGGGGGCTGGGCAGGGAAGGATGGATCCTGTGTCCCCCTTAGCTATGGGTCTCTGGTAGTGCCTGCCACGCAGCTGGAATCTTCCATGGGAAGATTAGGTCCTGGATGAGTTAGAGGCGATAGGAAGTCAGTACTGTGGTGATAAATGACTGGGTTGAACACCAGCATGCCACAATTATGGTGACATAGACCTTAGAAAAAGAGGAGATTATATGATTTTCCTAGTCTTTCTGAAGATCTCAAGATGACCAAAGGAACATGAATACAGATTTCATACTGATTCAATAAAAAGTTTACTTAAATTTTAATGAAAATGCATTAGTATCAAAGGGGGAATTTAACTGTTTTGCCTTGAATAATTTTATGGTTTCAACAATCTATTTTTTTTTCAAAAGTTGTAAATAAAAGTCCTTTAGGCCACATGGGCTCTCATAAGGCCATAGAGTATATTCCCCTGCCCCTGCTGAGAAGTGTACCTGAATTAAATCAAAGAAATGGGGATTGATTACAGAGTCAATTTTCAATTACCTATCCTAATAGAGCAGTGGTGTAGGTAATCCCAAACTGTGCTTAAACCAAATCGCTTGCATTTGCTTTTGGATTACATTATTTAAGCCATTTATAACACTTTAATTTCTAGCTACATTTTTCGTTTGTGATCCTAGCATTAATTCACACCCTCTGGGACAGTGATATTTATCAGTGAATGAAGGTGCTTACCACCAAACCCTGATGACCCAAATTTGAATGCCGAAATTCTCGTGGTGGAAGGGGAGAACCAGTTCCTTCACGTTGACTTCTGATCTCCATGATGCGCCATGGTACACCACGTCACCACACACACACACACACACACACACACACACACACACACACGTGCGCGCATACGCACCCCCACTCACCCCCACACATACACAGAGAGAATTAAAATGTAACAATCTGTACCCCCTGACTTCACACTCAGTTTTGGGAAAGAAAGTGGCCCAGATATGCAGAGAGTGAAGGGCACAGCGCTTGTGGGGTTTTTATATTTACATATCACGTGCAAAGCTGATGATTCACACATATAGGCTTTCTACAAGATTGGCAAGGATAGAGCTCCCAAGTCTCCCCCAATAACTCACTTGGTTAAGTGTTTGCCACTGGAAAATGGTCAATCCTTCCGTTGAAATACAGAGTATTGGCTCCTGCTTTCCTCATTGGGAAAAATAAACCAACAGAGCCTGCGCATCCATGGACTTCATCTCAGAACGTGGAAGTCTCCTCTTGTTTCAGGTGAGCCCTGTGCTTTCCTGTGGGAAAGGAAACAAAACATACTGCCTTTTCTACTAAAGGATTGTATAAGACAAGACTCTATTAAAAAATTGTGAAGAAGTCACTTGGTAAAAGTTTAAATTCCTTTAGGGTTAGTCCTCTTGAAATCAAAATCTGTGCTTAAATTTCACTTCTCCCTAAAACTCTGGCCACTCCGTTGTCAGATGATCATGTAAGGACATCAGGCCAAGCTCTGACCACTCAGAGACACAAAATCCTATTGTATCATAAATAAAAGCATGCACATAATCACATACCTTTCCTTCAAAGCTTAGATCTTACCATTGCGTTTATTTATGTCCAACTTTTTTTACTTAATACTTTTGGTCTTTTCCCAGATTGGCAACATTTCTATAAAACACGTCTAATAGCAGTGTAGATCTTGGTGCATATAGAGTTAGTCTCTTGCAGCTGAACATTTAGGTGGTATTACTTTTGTTCATGCTTATAAATAATGCCTCAATAAATATCCTTTCATGTCAGTTCATTTCCATGTATCTGTCTTGTTATTATTCTTTTCAGGGCAAATTTCATTGGAGAGCCAGTGAAATGGTTCTGTGGGTAAACAGCTTGCTATTGTGCCTGATGACCTGAGTTTGATCCCCAGTAACCTGATAGAGGGAGAGACCTCACTCCCCTAAGTTGACCTCTGTCTTCCACATATACCCTGGTGTTTGCATGTGCACACACATGGTACACATGCACTTACATACAAATAAAAATATTATTTAAAAATTTAAAGTAAATTGGATAGAGTAAATTAAACTCACCTTGGATCGAAATATCCTTGTCTAGTATTCAAGTAACTACACTGAAGGACTCGAAGGCCTTTTTGAATTAAGCAGGTTCTACAAGATAGACTCTTTTGCAGCTACCAAAAATTTTAGCCATAGGGAACTGCAGTAGAAATGTCTGAATTGGACAGTAAGAATAGATTTACCCAGGCACTTCATGATTGGGACATGTTGGAGTATAGTAATTTCCTTCCTCTCAGCTCAAAAGGAAAGCATTCTGTTCATTATTTTATCCTAGGACACTGTTTTATTTACAGTTTTATAGCTATGATAAGACACTATCACCAAGTCAACTTATAGAAGAGTTTATTGAGGCTTACAGTTTCAGGGTATTTGTCTGTGGCTGCTGTGGTGGGTAGGTAGGTAGGCAGGCAGGCAGGCATAATGCTGAAGCAGTAGCTAAGAGCTCACATCCTGAGACACAACCATGAGGATGAGAGAGCTAACTGGGAATCATATGGGCTTTTGAAAACCCGAAGTCCCCCTCAGTGACCTTCACTGACAAGGTCACACTGTCTAATGTTTCCCAAGTTGCTCCACTAATTTGGGACCAGTATTCAACCAGAGAAGCCTCTGGAGACCATTTTCTCAAACCACCACAGACCTTGTTTATAAGTTATCAAACAACCGAAGTCTCTATGTGTTCTAAAATCTGTATTTGGAAGCCTAAATAGAAATCAAATGATTGAGTTATCACTGGGTAATCTTCATTTGCCCAAAGCCATTATCAATCACTATAGTGGCCATTATTTATAAAGAGTGTTCTGTGATGAACACTTTATAACCCATGTTTGCTGTCTATAGCTGTGCAATCAAATGATCCCAAATTTAGCAGCTTAAAATAAAACATTTATTAGCTTACAGTTTCTGTGATGAGCATCTTGGCCTGGTTAGCTGAACCATTTGGCTGGATGCTCTCCCAAAGCTAAAACCAAGACCTCCATTACTACTATCTTAAAGCTCAATGAAGGAAAGAGATATCCAAACTCAATCATGCGGTCTTGGTGAGATTGGTTCTTCCTGGACTGGTCACCCAGGGCCTCAGTTTCTGGTTGTTGGCTAGAGGACTCTGTCACTTCTTTGGCCTCTGAGTCTATCTACAGGGTTCATAAAATATAAGATGGCTTTCAATAAAGCAAGCTATTAGGGTAAGAAAAACAGAGTCAGAGATTTTTTGTAGCATAATCTTGGAAGTGATACCAATTGTCTTTTCATTGTTTATACAATGAAGTGAATAGATATGTTCAGTCCCATATCAAGAGGGCATCGTGGAGATACTAAGAGATGATGTTATTAGGACTGGTTTAGAGGCTGCATACTATGCAACCATTATCTCACTAATCCAAAAAATATCCTTTAGAAGTAAAGACAGATAATCAATTACAGATAAGGACCTGATGCTCACTGTCATACATACCAAAATTAGGGTTCATCTTGTTTCTCTGACTTCATCACATACATGGTTAGTCATTACCCCATGCTATTATCAGGATATGGTACCTGTAAGGTCTAGTGGTACTGGAAATATCATATAGAGATCTGAGTCAGCTCAGCCTGTGGCTTATATTGCCAATGCTAAGATGTGACTTTCTTTCTCCCTCACAGCTTTGGTGTTTAAGTGAAATTTCTTAGCCTATACTAACAAGAGAAAGTGGCACGACCTGAAGGTGTTCAGTTAGAGGTAGGAGATTCGGGACTATTCAGGTGCCTACATTTTTAGTTCTTATGAAAGCTAACAAGCTCCTAAATCTCTATCCAGAATTCTTGTGTGTCTTTTCTATTCTTGGCTCACAATGCATATTAGCATTGAAAATAATTTGTAAGATAAATGTCTTGGGGCAGAGAACCCCTATGGCCAATGATTACACACACACACACATACACACACACACACAGGAGAGAGAGAGAGAGAGAGAGAGAGAGAGAGAGAGAGAGAGAGAGAGAGAGAGAGAGAGAAAGTTCTTGACATGTACTCTAAGAGGTAGTCATTCATTTTCCCTAACCAACAGAGCTATAAATCTGGTTTGAGCTCAGCGCACTGTATGTGTTTTGCTTTATGAAGGCATAAATCACCAAGATACAATTTGTGTTTGATTTTTTTGGACACTTAATTTGCTTAAATGTTCAGCAGTTCATAGACATAAATTGTGCTGGGCATAGCTCCAAGTGGAATAAGCTGGGAGCAAGAAAGCTATACATATTAGGATGTAATTCAGAAGAAAAATCATCCTGGCCAGTCAAGTAAGTCCTCTGTACAAGTTACTTATAAATAACTTTGCTCCATGGGTAGTATAAATACTTAGTAAATTCTTCTAGAACAGGGAGCTTTATAGTAAATTTAAAGAAGTCTCTCATAAATGTGCTTCTGTATGTGGGTGAGGTGTATGGATGGGGGGGGATATATGATACATGTTTGAAAATGTAACCACACACGTAGATTCTTATTTAATTTAATTTAAAAAATTAGTTATTTATTTTATATGAATGGATGTTTTGTCTGCATGTGTGTCTGTGTACCATGTATGTAGTGAGTGAGGAGACTAGAAGAGGGTATTATAGCCTCTGGAACTGGAGTTATAGGGTTGTAAGCCACCATGCAGGTGCTGGGAATTGAAAGTAGTTCCTCTGGAAGAGCAGCTAGTGTTCTTAGCCACGGAGCCGTCTCTCCAATGCTGCCTCATTGAAAATCAAGCCATGAGTTTTCATTCTGCCTGCCCCTCCATGTACAGATTGGACAAGTCAGTTAGCTTATCCGAATCTCGGATTTGTAAGTTAAAAGGAGTAGTGGGGTTAACTACTCTTCCTCATTCTTCCTCTTTCTACAACGTTCTCACCTAAACACTCACTGGATAGCGCTGTCACGCCATTTCAATAAAAAAGACACGAGAAAACACAGGGGAAATTGGGGATAAAATTTGAAGTTACATCAGTAGAGGAACTATTTAACAGTCTCTGTGTGGGGAAGAGATAAGTCCTAAGTCAGTGTGTGTCATTGCCATAACCATGATCAGGTCAAGGAGTCCATGTGCAGATCCATGGGTATGGCAAGGCCTTCTTTTGGTCTAAGTACAAATGTTGAAAGTGTCCAGAAAGTATCAAATGATAGCTTCCTCTTTCCAGAGAACTCCAGCCCTGAGACAGCTCCCCTGTAGAGATCTACTTGTATTAGCTAAACCTGCCTCCTTATTCAACTGTAGATCACAAACCCACCTCCACCTCCACCGCCACCGTTCAGATCTATAAAATACCTGCTGAGTTTCTTAGATGGTGCTCCTGCATATCCATCAAAGTGCTTGGCCCACAGATCCTAGTTTGTCTGTCTGTCTGTTTGTCTGTCCATTTTTTCATTCCCTCAATACCTCAGTCATTTCAAGCCCAAAGCTATGCAGATTGGCAGTCTGGACATACCATCTCAGGAAAATCCATGCAGATGCCCCAACTCTGGAGTTTCCCAAGGCATTCCAGAGGCATGCTTCTGGTATATCCCACAGAGCAAGAGTTCATGAAAGTAGCCCTGGAAAGGTCTAGATAACGAGCCAGCTGGGGATGGAAAGTCCTTTCTCTCTTTTCTTTGTGAACAGTGCTGTACTGGAATTTCTTAGTATCCCATAACAACAGTGGCTCCTTCTCAAAGCAGGAATACATATATGCTGGCAGCTGTTTTTCCTGGACAACTTATGACAGTGACTAGCACCCAAACCCAAGCTGCACTGTATCTGTGTTGGCCATTTCACATATGCTTTCCTTTTAAGAGGGAAGAAAAGAGAAGGGCCTTCCACTATGGACCAGTAGCCCCTGGCTCCATGTGTGTCTCTGAGAGATGGTAAGAGTGTGAGGAACCAATGGGTTCTTTGTCTGGCATTCAAGCTCTGAATTTCTCTCATAAGGTTCATCCCTTAATTCAGCTCTTCTCACAGTTTTGCATGCTTCAGAATTGTCTGAAGGATTTGATGGCCCATAATTATCAGCCCTTTCTACAGAGTTTCGGATCCAACTTGGAGTGGGCCTGAAAACTGGCCTTTTAAACTTATTCCCATAGGACAGTGCCCCAGGTCCAAGGCCCACACTTTCAGAACTCATACCATATTACATTACCATGGAAATCATATTACAGGGGCAAGAGTGATGGATCAATGACGGAGAAGGCTTGCTGCACTATCATGAGGACCCGAGTTCAATTTCTAGTACTCAAACTGGGTGGCTCATGCTGCCTATAACTCCAGCTCCAAGGGAGCAGACACCCTATTCTGGCCCCTATGGGCACCTGCACAAACTCACATAGAAGAATGAGTATTACTTATTAAATTATCATAAACTTTCCTCTGAACGCTATGACAAGGCTACTGATACAAAGAAGGGTAAATTTAAAGTACCTTGCAGAGGGAGTATTTTTCTCCCTTTGGTAATACATTTTTTAAAAATATGCATTAAATGTGGGCTTACTATCTTTTAGCAAGTTCTGACTTTCTCTATATAGTATCAATATCAAGGTAACTTAGGAAACAAACATAAAGAAACGTTCCAAGTATTCAACAAAACTGTAGAGCCATGACATATCAGGACCATGTATGTAAAGGCACTGATAGAAAATTGGTCAAAGTTTGGGAGATCCTCATTGCAGTCACTGGCATTAACAATTAAGGTTATTGTCTTAGGGTGTCCATTGCTATGAAGAGACACCAAGACTAAGGCAACTCTTCTTTTTTTAATTAGATATTTTCTGGCTTACAGTTTCAGAGGTTTGGGTCATTATCATCATGGCAGGAAGCATGGTGCTGGAGGAACCAAGAGTTCTACATTTTGATCCTGAGGCAGCTGAAGACTGTGCCACACTAGATGTAACTTGAGCATAGGCGACCTCAAAGCCCTCCCCTACAGTGACATACTTCCTCCAACAAGGCCACACCTACTCCAACAAGGCCACACCTCCTAATAGTGCCATTCCCTATGGGCCAAGCACTCAAACACACGAGTCTATGAGGACCATTCCTACTCAAACCAGCACATCTAAGTTTTTAAAATGTGGTTATTTGGTCATGTCAGCTAGTAGGAGTGTTCTTTTAAGTCCTAATAGGGAACTTGGGATGCAGACAACTAGAGTCTAGTAAGAATAATCAGCCTTGATAACCAACCTTCTGAGGCTAGGGTTTTATCAAAATTTTGTCCCCCTCTCTTTTGTTCCTCTCCCATTTGTTCAACTTCCTTGGCAACTACAAAGAATTGCTGCTTGTTGTTTACTGTTATTTTCTATGCATTGGGTCATCCTTTAGGGCCAACATCCCAACTGAAGATGCTCAGATGGATTCCCTTGCACAGCCAGAGTTGTAAACCACCAGGCACGGCTCCATAGAAATAAATCTACACTCCTGTCTTCAATTAGCTGAGCTCACACATTTAAAAATTGCTACTAGGAGATGCTTCTATGAGGAAGTGACCACACAGCCCATTTGATTTTGCTACACAGTAATATAATCTTTAGAAATAATCAGTTGTTGTTATAGCCGAATATAAACTAAAAGTATCATTTGCCATTTTCCACAAACTTGTCATATAAAGAGCAATAAAACCATTCGACCATTTATGCAACTTACAAATTCATTCTCTTACATAATGTCTCACAATCAGATAGTATTTTCAGGTCTCATGCAGGTCTCAAGTGGAGGACTAGAAATAATGTATTCTGCTATAATTTATAAATGTTGCCAGATTGCTACCTTCAAAAACAAACACAGAGGAGTAAAAATCTAGTTAGAACATTTCTGAAATTGTCTTTTTGAAAAATCCCTACCCCCCAAAAAATCTACAATAATTTTCTCTAACGAGGTAGCATTATCAAGAGAAACACTGTAGAGCCTTCCAATGGACTCTTGTGACCTAGACCCAAAGTTTTTGGTCAGGCTTTCTGGCAAGGGCTCATCAAAACACCCATTGCTAAGCCCATCTAAAAGCTTTCGGATCAGTGGGCCTGGATCAGGATCAAGGGTTTGAATTTCTCTTATGTTCTAGAAGCTCATACTGCAAGTCTTCTGACCACACTGGAAACCATCACCTTAGCCTACTCTTTGGTTTCTCCCTTCCTCCTCCCCACTCTAGTGATCTATGATCTATCATAGATCTATCATCTAGTCCATCTATGCCACGTATTTTCTACCCATGAGTTATCTGTTGTTCCTGGCTGCCTTTATTAATGTTAGCTTTCTAGTGCTGCAACAACATACCTGAGAAAATTGATGTAAAGGGGGAAAGGTTTTTTTCAGTCAGCTCACAGTTTCAGTTTGTGGTCTATGGTCCTGTTGCTTTTGGGCCTATGACAGCACAGTAGCTTACGGTTGATATATGGGGCTGAGGAAGATGCTAGCCTTGTGGTGGTTTGTAAGCAATAGCAAAAGATAGGGATGACTAATGAACATGATCTCAATGATCTAACTTCCTTCTGTGAGGTCTTGTTTCCTGGAACTCCCACCACTTCCTGACAGTTCCACAGGCTGGTAACCAGGCCTTTATAAAAGAAGCCTTGGGTTGGAGAGATGGCTGAGTGGTTAAGAGCACCATACTGCTCTTCCAGAAGTCCTGAGTTCAATTCTCAGCAACCACATGGTGGCTCACAACCATCTGTAATGGGATCTGATGCCCTTTCCTGATAATGTCTGAAGACAGCTACAGTGTACTCATATAAATAAAAATAAATACATCTTTTAAAAAAGAAGCCTCTAGGTACATTTAAGATCTAAAACATAACAACTACCCTCTCCCCACCATAATCTCCATGCCCAAATCCTATTCCAGTCTATTTACAGAGGCTGGGAACCTCTCCTGACCTCCTATTAAAATGGAGCACTTTCCTGTGGCTCCTATGGTAGATTGTGAACTATTTCAATTATTTCCTTAAAGCTGTAGGCTTTCTCTTATAGTTTGTGGGTTTCCCCAAAGACTCTTATCTTAATCTTTAAAATCCCAATTCCTGACAAATAGTAGGTACTCAGCAACAGTTTCCCTAATAAATGAATAAATATGAAATCTTTAACAGCACATCATAACCACTGCAAATCCAAGTGACAGGAGTTCAACATTGCTTTTAGCACATGGGCTTTTGGGATAAGACAAATCTAGGCAGGGTAAAGAACCTACAAGTCAGGACACACGTCACTTCACTGGTAGAAAACATGATGGCCTCATCTATTAAAAGAAATTGAGGACAACCCACATGTTTGTTGTGAGGATTCAGTGAGATGATTCAGTAGCAAGAGCCACTGAAATGTTAAAAATAGCATCAATAATTTCAGTGATTAGTGTATATAAATTTAATTTGTATGTTAAGCTCAAAGAAAACCTACAATATTGTTACTATTTTATCTAACAATATACTTAGTCTGTATAGGGTTTTTGAGTGCTTTTTCTAGCAACGCAAGGCACTAGATAGCCATTCTTACATTAGCTTGCATACTAATCTCATTTTGGCCAAATTGCCAGTCAGTGGGTAAATTTTAGTGCCTACATCTGGCCAGACGTAGACAGCACCAAGTCCCTGTCTCCACAGAATGCACAGTTCCATAGGGCGTCTAGCATTAAGCACACCATCAAGGTGCGTGCTCCCTCATGAATACTGTAATCCCTTTTAATTGTGCAGTTGAAGCTTCTCCTCAGCAGCCCACAAAGGTCGATTCTATTACAGGACTCTCCCAGTTGGTGCAGGCTCCTTCAGAGAAGCCATTCCACAGTGTCAGCTAAAGTGTTTGACTCAGTCATTAACCAAAGACTAGCACAGCCCTTCCCCCATCACTGTATCTTCCTTCCAGTCTGACCCTTTCTGACTTTTTTCTTCCTAAGTCTTCCCTGATGGTCCATTGAGCCAGGGGTGCCACCACATCAAAAACATCAGCGCAGTATTATTCCTGCTCTGTTCTGTGACACTCACGTCCAAGAAATTTTATCTGGAACATTTCTCTCTGCCCTCTTTCCTAAACAATGTCAAAGCTTCCTTAGGGATTGTATCTCTTTTCTATCTTCTGCGGATTTGACAGTGGTCCTCCGTACTACCCATGATTCTATACTACAAATAAGAATTGGATAAGCCATTTTGGTATTAATGATCTTTCTGATAATATTTTAAAAGATTTATTATCTTAAATTGTGTGTGTGTGTGTGTGTGCGTGTGTGTGCACATGAGCACAGGTGCCCACAGGGACCAGAGGTGTCAGATTTCCTGCAGCTGGAGTTGCAGGTGGTTGTGAGTCACCTGAACTGGATGCTGGGAATCAAGCTCAGGTTCTCCGAAGGAGCAGTGCATTCTTAACATCTTAACAACTGTTTTCCTCACACCTGATATTATTTTTTAATCACAATTTCTTTCATATAATTATGGATGTAGAAAATTAAAACTCTAAAAATTATCTCCAATCTATCTTCTAGGTCTAACCATTAAATTTAGTTCAGTTTTGTGTGTGTGTGTGTGTGTTAATTTTAATGGCTGAAAATATTTTGGGTGTGGCGGCACATGCCTTTAATCCCAGCACTCGGGAGGCAGAGGCAGGTGGATTTCTGAGTTTGAGGCCAGCCTGGTCTACAAAGTGAGTTCCAGGACAGCCAGGGCTACACAGAGAAACCCTGTCTGGAAAAACCAAAAAAAAAAAAAAAAAAAAAAAAGAAAGAAAGAAAGAAAGAAAAAGAGAATATTCCACTGTATTCTGAGATGGTTTGTATTTAAAAGTAAAAAGAAGCTGGAAGTTAGGCAGTAGTGAATGCGCTGCAGGTGTGATTCACCGTAGAACGCTGGACTCGTGGAGAAGGACGGATCTCTGAGGTCATGAATTAACATGAGGAGGCTCCGAGGAACTCGTGAATATCGTTATAGGTTTCTCAGCAGTATAACCATTATCGAAACCAACTTCACTGGAGAACTAAGGGAATTAAGCCTGGCTTTCGCTATAACTCTCTTTGTAGTTTGGATGATGGGCAGCTGATGTTTAAGCAAATATACATTTATCCCAGAGAGAAACCTAATTTTAAACTCTTCCTTAAGAAGCTCATGTTTGTGAACATTTTACAGTGAAGCAATTACTATCAAACAGTAAAAGAGAGGCCAGGGGTTAGTTCTCCTTGGACCTTCCCTTCACAGTTAGACATATTTGATTTCATGTTAAAATTCATTGTATGAAAGTACTTGACAACATCAGCAATTTCTTCTGTCCCAACAGGACTGGTCTGAAACTTGATTTGTCACAAATGTGATGATGGTTTTCCACTATCCGGCAAACTTCAGATATTAGTTACATACTCACTGTTGTGACCAAATACCTGGCAAATGGCTACTTCAGGGAGTATTTATTTTGGCTCACAGTTTAAGGGGCTACAGTCCAGCATTACAACAAGGGCATGGCGGTGGCTGGCTCCATGGTATTGAGAGAATGTGGCAGCTGTGTATGGCATGATGCCAATCAGCAAGAGACAGACTCAGCTGGAACCTAGCCAGGCTCTAATCCATAAGCCCTGGCTGTAGGGTCCTGTGGTCTTTCATCTGCCAGGTAGGCTTCGTGTCCAAAATTTTCTACAGCCTCCCTAAATTTTGCCACCAGCTAGGGACTAAGTGCTCAAACCCAGAAGCCCGTAGGAGGAAGTCAAGGCATGTCATATTTTATATGTATTCTATTGGTGTGCTGAAAGAAAGAAAAATATCAGAAGCAATTCTCATACAATCCTCAGAATCAAGTTCATTTTACCTCCATAAAATCAAACCACTGTAGAAGGTTATATGGGCCAAGAAGAACTTTAAAAACCATCTTGGGTCTATGTGCATGTCAGTGATGTGCCATTGGCCTTGATAGTACTGGCTGAATCAGTGTGATGTTTCTTAGTTAAAATTTTAATACATAATGAGCTGACACAAATGCCACTAAATGAAAATCTGCACAATAATATTATTTCTTAATCACTCTAAAAGTTATTACATTTACTGTTACACAAACTAGCAGGCTCAGGAATTTTATATTGGTCTTTCTTTTCTCCTTCCTTCCTTCCTTCCTTCCTTCCTTCCTTCCTTCCTTCTTTCTTTCTTTTTTGAGCTCGGCCAACATCATTCAGAGATTAATGATAACCCCCCAATTTAGTTGATGCAAAAATAGCTGCTGAACCACCTCTTCATCTCTCCAGACCCCAGATTTGTATGAGAACTCTTTTTGCAGTGGGAGGGCAGGGTTTCACTATGTATCCCTGGCTGGCCTCGAATTTACAGAGCTCTGCCTCCCCATGCCTCCTGAATGCTGGGATTCCAGTTCTGCACCATCACATCTGGCTAAAATCTTGTTCATTCCACATGTTTAGCTCAAGTATAGAGCTTGCCCCAGCACTTCCAGTCCAGACTTCTGAAACTAAACTTTTCTTTCTTTTTTTTTTTAATATTTTTATTACATATTTTCCTCAATTACATTTCCAATACTATCCCAAAAGTCCCCCATAGCGCCCCCCACTTCCCTACCCACCCATTCCCATTCTTTTGGCCCTGGCATTCCCCTATATTGGGGCATATAAAGTTTGCAAGTCCAATGGGCCTCTCTTTCCATTGATGGCCGACTAGGCCATCTTTCGATACATATGCAGCTAGAGACAAGAGCTCCAGGGTTCTGGTTAGTACATCATGTTGTTCCAACAATAGGGTTGCAGATCCCTTTAGCTCCTTGGGTACTTTCTCTAGCTTCTCCATTGGGAGCCCTGTGATACATCCAATAGCTGACTGTGAACATCCACTCCTGTGTTTGCTAGGCCCCGGCATCGTCTCACAAGAGACAGCTATATTTGGATCCTTTCAGCAAGATCTTGCTAGTGTATGCAATGGTGTCAGCGTTTAGAATCTGATTATGGGACGGATCCCTGGATACAGCAGTCTCTAAATGGTCCATCCTTTCATCACAGCTACGAACTTTGTCTCTGTAACTCCTTCCCTGGGTGTTTTGTTCCCAATTCTAAGAAGGTGCACAGTGTCCACACTTTGGTCTTCATTCTTCTTGAGTTTCATGTGTTTAGCAAATTGTATCTTATATCTTGGGTATCCTAAGTTTTGGGCTAATATCCACTTATCAATGAATACATATTGTGTGAGTTCTTTTGTGATTGTGTTACTTCACTCAAGATGATGCCCTCCAGGTCCATCCATTTGGCTAGGAATTTCATAAATTCATTCTTTTTAATAGCTGAGTAGTACTCCATTGTGTAAATGTACCATAATTTCTGTATCCATTCCTATGTTGAGGGACATCTGGGTTCTTTCCAGCTTCTGGCTATTATAAATAGGGCTGCTATGAACATAGTGGAGCATGTGTCCTTTTTACCGGTTGGGACATCTTCTGGATATATGCCCAGGAGAGGTATTGCTGGATCCTCCGGTAGTACTATGTCCAATTTTCTGAGGAACCGCCAGACTGATTTCCAGAGTGGTTGTACAAGCTTGCAATCCCACCAACAATGGAGAAGTGTTCCTCTTTCTCCACATCCTCGCCAGCATCTGCTGTCACCTGAATTTTTGATCTTAGCCATTCTGACTGGTGTGAGGTGGAATCTCAGGGTTGTTTTGATTTGCATTTCCCTGATGATTAAGGATGTTGAACATTTTTTCAGGTGCTTCTCTGCCATTCGGTATTCCTCAGGTGAGAATTCTTTGTTCAGTTCTGAGCCCCATTTTTTAATGGGGTTATTTGACTTTCTGGAGTCCACCTTCTTGAGTTCTTTATATATATTGGATATTAGTCCCTTATCTGATTTAGGATAGGTGAAGATCCTTTCCCAATCTGTTGGTGGTTTTTTTGTCTTATTGATGGTGTCTTTAGCCTTGCAGAAGCTTTGTAGTTTCATGAGGTCCCACTTGTCAATTCTCGATCTTACAGCACAAGCCATTACTGTTCTATTCAGGAATTTTTCCCCTGTGCCCATATCTTCAAGGCTTTTCCCCACTTTCTCCTTTATAAGTTTCAGTGTCTCTGGTTTTATGTGAAGTTCCTTGATCCACTTAGACTTGACCTTAGTACAAGGAGATAGGAATGGATCGATTCGCATTCTTCTACATGTTAACAACCAGTTGTGCCAGCACCATTTGTTGAAAATGCTGTCTTTCTTCCACTGGATGTTTTTAGCTCCCTTGTCGAAGATCAAGTGACCATAGGTGTGTGGGTTCATTTCTGGGTCTTCAATTCTATTCCATTGGTCTATTTGTCTGTCACTATACCAGTACCATGCAGTTTTTATCACAATTGCTCTGTAGTAAAGCTTTAGGTCCGGCATGGTGATTCCACCAGAGGTTCTTTTATCCTTGAGAAGAGTTTTTGCTATCCTAGGTTTTTTGTTATTCCAGATGAATTTGCAGATTGCACTTTCTAATTCGTTGAAGAATTGATTTGGAATTTTGATGGGGATTGCATTGAATCTGTAGATTGCTTTTGGCAAGATAGCCATTTTACAATGTTGATCCTGCCAATCCATGAGCATGGGAGATCTTTCCATCTTCTGAGATCTTCTAGAATTTCTTTCTTCAGAGACTTGAAGTTTTTATTATACAGATCTTTCACTTACTTAGTTAGAGTCACGCCAAGATATTTTATATTATTTGTGACTATTGAGAAGGGTGTTGTTTCCCTAATTTCTTTCTCAGCCTGTTTATTCTTTGTGTAGAGAAAGGCCATTGATTTGTTTGAGTTAATTTTATATCCAGCTACTTCACCGAAGCTGTTTATCAGGCTTAGGAGTTCTCTGGTGGAATTTTTAGGGTCACTTATATATACTATCATATCATCTGCAAAAAGTGATATTTTGACTTCATCTTTTCCAATTTGTATCCCTTTGATCTCCTTTTGTTGTCAAATTGCTCTGGCTAGGACTTCAAGTACAATGTTGAATAGGTATGGAGAAAGTGGACAGCCTTGTCTAGTCCCTGATTTTAGAGGGATTGCTTCAAGCTTCTCACCATTTACTTTGATGTTGGCTACTGGTTTGCTGTAGATTGCTTTTATCATGTTTAGGTATGGGCCTTGAATTCCTGATCTTTCCAAGACTTTTATCATGAATGGGTGTTGGATCTTGTCAAATGCTTTTTCCGCATCTAAGGAGATGACCATGTGGTTTTTGTCTTTGAGTTTGTTTATATACTGGATTACGTTGATGGATTTCCGTATATTCAACCATCCCTGCATCCCTGGGATGAAACCTACTTGGTCAGGATGGATGATTGTTTTGATGTGTTCTTGGATTCGGTTAGCAAGAACTTTATTGAGGATTTTTGCATCAATATTCATAAGGGATATTGGTCTGAAGTTTTCTATCTTTGTTGGGTCTTTTTGTGGTTTAGGTATCAGAGTAATTGTGGCTTCATAGAATGAGTTGGGTAGAGTACCTTCTGTTTCTATTTTGTTGAATAGTTTGTGAAGAACTGGGATTAGATCTTCTTTGAAGGTCTGATAGAACTCTGCACTAAACCCATCTGGTCCTGGGCTTTTTTTAGTTGGGAGACTATTAATGACTGCTTCTATTTCTTTGGGGGATATAGGGCTGTTTAGATCATTAACCTGATCTTGATTCAACTTTGGTACCTGGTATCTGTCTAGGAACTTCTCCATTTCATCCAGGTTCTCCAGTTTTGTTGAGTATAGCCTTTGGTAGAAGGATCTGATGGTGTTTTGGATGTCTTCAGGATCTGTTGTTATGTCTCCTTTTTCATTTCTGATTTTGTTAATTAGGATGCTTTCCCTGTGCCCTCTAGTGAGTCTGGCTAAGGGTTTATCTATCTTGTTGATTTTCTCAAAGAACCAGCTCCTTGATTGGTTGATTCTTTGAATAGTTTTTCTTGTTTCCACTTGGTTGATTTCACCCCTGAGTTTGATTATTTCCTGCCGTCTACTCCTCTTGGGTGAATTTGCTTCCTTTTGTTCTAGTGCTTTTAGGTGTGTTGTCAAGCTGCTAATGTGTGCTCTCTCTAGTTTCCTTTTGGAGGCACTCAGAGCTATGAGTTTTCCTCTTAGAAATGCTTTCATTGCGTCCCATAAGTTTGGGTATGTTGTGGCTTCATTTTCATTGAACTCTAAAAGTCCTTAATTTCTTTCTTTATTCCTTCCTTGACCAAGGTTTCATTGAGAAGAGTGTTGTTCAGTTTCCACGTGAAGGTTGGCTTTCTATTATTTATTTTGTTATTGAAGATCAGCCTTAGTCCATGGTGATCTGATAGGATGCATGGGACAATTTCAATATTTTTATATCTGTTGAGGCCTGTTTTGTGACCAATTATGTGGTCAATTTTGGAGAAGGTACCATGAGGTGCTGAGAAGAAGGTATATCCTTTTGTTTTAGGATAGAATGTTCTGTAGATATCTGCCAGATCCATTTGATTCATAATTTCTCTTAGTTTCACTGTGTCCCTGTTTACTTTCTGTTTCCATGATCTGTCCATTGGTGAAAGTGGTGTGTTGAAGTCTCCCACTATTATTGTATGAGGTGCAATGTGTGCTTTGAGCTTTACTAAAGTTTCTTTAATGAATGTGGCTGCCTTTGTATTTGGAGCATAGATATTCAGGATTGATAGTTCCTCTTGGAGGATTTTACCTTTGATGAGTATGAAGTGTCCCTCCCTGTCTTTTTTAATGACTTTGGGTTGGAAGTCAATCTTATCAGATATTAGAATGGCTACTCCAGCTTGTTTCTTCATGCCATTTGCTTGGAAAATTGTTTTCCAGCCTTTCATTCTGAGGTAGTGTCTATCCTTTTCTCTGAGATGAGTTTCCTGTAAGCAGCAAAATGTTGGGTCTTGTTTGTGTAGCCAGTTTGTTAGTCTATGTCTTTTTATCGGGGAGTTGAGTCCATTGATATTAAGAGATATTAAGGAAAAGTAATTGTTGTTTCCTGTTATTTTTGTTGTTAAAGTTGGCATTCTGTTCTTGTGGCTGTCTTCTTTTAGGTTTGTTGAGGGATTACCTTCTTGTTGTTTCTAGGGCGTGGTTCCTGTCCTTGTATTGGTTTTTTTCTGTTATTATCCTTTGAAGGGCTGGATTCGTGGAGAGATAATGTGTGAATTTGGTTTTGTCGTGGAATACTTTGGTTTCTCCATCTATGTTAATTGAGAGTTTGGCTGGGTATAGTAGCCTGGGCTGGAATTTGTGTTCTTTTAGTGTCTGTATAACATCCGTCCAGGATCTTCTGGCTTTCATAGTCTCTGGTGAAAAGTCTGGTGTAATTCTGATAGGCTTGCCTTTATATGTTACTTGGCCTTTTTCTCTTACTGCTTTTAGTATTCTATCTTTATTTAGAGCATTTGTTGCTCTGATTATTATGTGTCGGGAGGTATTTCTTTTCTGGTCCAGTCTATTTGGAGTTCTGTAGGCTTCTTGTATGTTCATGGGCATCTCTTTCTTTAGATTTCGGAAGTTTTCTTCTATAATTTTGTTGAAGATGTTTGCTGGTCCTTTGAGTTGAAAATCTTCATTCTCATCCACTCCTATTATCCGTAGGTTTGGTCTTCTCATTATGTCCTGTATTTCTTGGATGTTTTGAGTTAGGATCTTTTTGCATTTTACATTTTCCTTGATTGTTGTGCCGATGTTCTCTATGGAATCTTCTGCACCTGAGATTCTCTCTTCCATCTCTTGTATTCTGTTGCTGATGCTCGTATCTATGGTTCCAGATTCCTTTCCTAGGGTTTCTATCTCCAGTGTTGCCTCATTTTGGGTTTTCTTTATTGTGTCTACTTCCCTTTTTAGGTCTAGTATGGTTTTGTTCATTTCCATCATCTGTTTGGATGTGTTTTCCTGTTTTTCTGTAAGGACTTCTACCTGTTTGATTATGTTATCATGTTTTTCTTTAAGGATTTGTAACTCTTTAGCAGTGTTCTCCTGCAATTCTTTAAGGGATTTTTGTGCTTCCTCTTTATTGTCTTCTGCCTTTTTAGCAGTGTTCTCCTGCATTTCTTTAAGTGTGTTATTAAAGTCCTTCTTGAAGTCCTCTATCATCATCAGGAGATATGCTTTTAAATCCGTGTCTAGCTTTTCCGGTGTGTTGGGGTGCCCTGGACTGGGCGAAGTGGGGGTGCTGGGTTCTGATGATGGTGAGTGGTCTTGGTTTCTGTTAGTAAGATTATTACGTTTACCTTTCGCCATCTGGTAATCTCTGGGGTTAGTTGTTATCGTTGTCACTATTTAAAGATTGGAGCAGAAGCTGTGTTCCACTCACCAGCAGTCTCTAAATCCTGCGGCGGTGGTCGTGGGTAGCTGACGGTACCCCGGTGCTGGTCCAGCCGGAAGAGGCCTGTGGTCCTACTCAGGCCGTTTTTCTGCTTCCCTAACTAATGCAGTCTCTGGTCCTGCGTGCAATTGGATTGGAGCAGAAGCTGTGTTCCACTCTCCAGAAGTCTTAAGATCCTGTGGCGGGTGTTGTGTGTAGCTGGCGAGTGTCAGCCGACCCTGCGCCCCAGCTGCCCCGGTGCTTTTCTGACTGGAAGAGGGTTGTGGCCCTATGTAGGCCGGATTTCTCTCTCCCCAACCAGAGCAGTCTCAGGTCCCGCGTGATTGGACTGGAGCAGAAGCTGTGTTCCACTCACCAGCAGTCCCAAAATCCTGCGGCGGGGGTCGTGGGTAGCTGGCGGGTGTCAGGCAACCCTGTGCTCCCGCTACCCTGGCGCTGATCCGGCTGGATGAGGCCTGTGGTCCTACTCAGGCCGGTTTTCTGCTTCCCTAACTAATGCAGTCTCAGGTCCTGCGCAATTGGATTGGAGCAGAAGCTGTGTTCCACTCAGCAGCAGTCCCAAAATCCTGCGGCGGGGGTCGTGGGTAGCTGGCGGGTGTCGTGGGTAGCTGGTGGGTGTCAGGCAACCCTGTGCTCCCGCTACCCCGGCGCTGATCCGGCCGGATGAGGCCTGTGGCCCTACTCAGGCCGGTTTCTGCTTCCCTAACTAATGCATTCTCAGGTCCCGCGCAATTGGATTGGAGCAGAAGCTGTGTTCCACTCACCAGCAGTCCCAAGATCCTGTGGCGGGGGTCGTGGGTAGCTGGCAGCTGGCGGGTGTCAGGCAACCCTGCGCTCCCGCTACCCAGGCGCTGATCCAGCCGGATGAGGCCTGTGGTCCTACTCAGGCCGGTTTCTGCTTCCCTAACTCAACTTTTTTTTCTTAAGTATGCTTATCCTTCAGACACCGCTATTTCTTTGAACGACAGTATCATTCTCCTGTCACCTGCCTCAAAGGAGACAATCCCTGCCTCTGTCTTGCCATTTCTCCCTGCATCCTATCAGCAGGCACACACCCCCTCCAATGATTCAATTTCTCCCAGTCTGCTCCTTCTGTACTTCACTGCCTTTTCAGGACCAAGGGTACCCAATAGTGGCGGCACGTAAGACAATATGGTGAGCTCAAAAACCAAATCAAACCCAACGAAACACATTTTAAGATCATCCTTCCAGACCAACTAAACCAGCAACTTAAGGAAGAAATTAAGACTTTAAAATTTTATAAATCTCCCCAAGGGAATATAACATGCTGCCAACCTTTAAGATCCCTGGTTAGATTTTCTCTAACTAAATAAAATCCTGCAAGATCTCTCCCGCTCTGTCTTTCTGTATCCAAACCTTCATCTATACCTATGCCCCTCTACTGACTCTTTTATATGGTGTTCTTGATAAGGGTCATACCATGGTCAAATGTCTTCAGTTTCCCCACAATGCTTTTGTGATAAAGCCAAGTTCTTTGCTCTGAGTCATGAATTCTTCTAGAACCCGTCCCTACATTTCCTGCCTTGCTTCGCTTAGTTGTCAATGTATGCTATAGGCATTGGGTGAATTATGAGCATGCTCTGTTTGATCTTGCCTCGTTGCTTTGCTTCTTCTATCCTCATCTAATAGATTTCCTGCATCTTTGTACACAACCTGGGATGCATTTGTCTGCATATTACAGTGGGTAGGACTTCAGTGGCAGAGATGGTTTCTCTGTGATTCTTGTATTTTTCTTCCAGACATCAAAATGGCAACCAGGACTCAATGTGCAATACCCTTGGGTGACTGTGTATAAGGCAGGAAAAGGCTCACTCAGTACATGGATATAAATCAGGGATGGTGGCACACACCTTTAATACCAGCATTCAGGAGGCAGAGGCAGGTGGATCTCTGTGACTTCAAGGCCAGCCTGGTCTATAGAGTGAGTTCCAGGGCATTTAGGGCTATTACACAGAAAAATCCTGTCTTGAAAAAAATCATAAATCCCCAAAGTGTCCTGGCAGAGCTCCCTTCAGTACCATTAACCATACTCAATCAGGTCACCACAAGCTTGCCTGAAGTGTCTGTCACAGGGCAGCTCAACACTAGCAGGTTTTAGACTGGGAGGTGGGAACTTTCAGGAAAGTCCAGGGATATGGAAGGGCAGGTATTGCCAGGAGGAACCAATAGAGGTCCCACATTTTTGCCTTTAGAAATACAGTACTTTCCTCCCAAACTTCTTTTAAGGGCCTTCTTTTTTAGGAACAATTGTCTACCTGCAGCAGGCAGAAGTCAAACATGCCCGAGGTTTCTGTTTGCATCCCTCAAGGCTTGAAGCGAACTTCAGCCTTTTGTGCTGTTGCCTGTGCACGTGACTTCCTTCTCATATTGAATTATGTTTAAGAGCAGGGCGTCTTGCTCAGGCATCTTTATATAACCCGTCCCATCAAGTTGACTTAAAAAATCCTGCTGTAAGAATGATATTCTGGCATTTATTACTCTCATAACATTTGTTTGCCTGGTGCTGTTTCTCGAGCTTGCTCTCAGTATTTGTTTTAAGTGGCTATTAGCCAACAAAGGCTGCTTCACAATGAAGGCGGGGATTGGGTTTCTCAGGCTCCCTGGAGACTGCCCTCAAGCCAGTCATCTGTGGGAAGTGGACCCACCCCTCACACTCCTGCCTGCATCAGGCTCCATCCCTGTGATAATAAACTACTTGTCACATCTGACCACCTTTAATATATCTCACAAAATATTTGGGGTTCTATGGTTAGATGGGTAAGGCTGGCCTGGTTGGAATCCTGGCTGCCCGCAGGGCTAATGAGAAAAGTCCCACCAGGGGTAGCTCTCTCCTACCAGGCCCCTTCAGGGAGGGTCAGCCAGGCAGAGAAGGTGCTACATCTTCTCTCTGCTCAGGGAGACGTGGTTTCAAAAATCTGGCCCCCACAGGAAAACAAATGGGAACAGGTGGGAGGGGGTGGCGCTGGGACTGAGCAGACTTATTAAAAAACCAGTAATAACAATAATTTTCAAAGCATTATTTATTTGTGAGTGAAAGGATGGGGTATTTATTGGCCGGAAGTGCCAGAGGGTGGTTGCTTTCCACTGTGCTTCTGTTGTGGAGCACAGCCCACCTGGAGTGTTATTTGGTAGCAACCTTCAAGCAGAGAGAGGAGAGAGAGAGAGAGAGAGAGAGAGAGAGAGAGAGAGAGAGAGAGAGAGAGATTCTTGGCGTGCTTGGCCTAGTGAGTGCTGGCTTGGCAGATACAACCCTTGAGAATTGTGTCTTCCCTGTTGTTTAGAGATAGGAGAGAATGAACTGTGAGAGTGTGTGTGTGTGTGTGTTTGCAGGTCGGGGGATGTAGCTGTCTGGTAAGATGAAATAAAATAAAAAAGAGTTGGGGTCATGGTTCCTATTTCCCTTTAGAATAGATGTGGTTTGTTGACAAATTCTAAGCTCTTGTGACTCAGTCAATAGGAAATGAATTGGAAAACTTGGAATGACTGAATCGACTCTTTGAACGTGAGGAGGTCCCGGAAAGCTGTGATTGTGTTTGCATCTCTGAAGAGCCCTCTGAAAGGTGCCGTCCTTTGAGGAGCTTCCCTTCTGAGGTGGACAACTCCAGAACACACCGCTGTTCACAGTCTACACATTGATTGTTCCCTGTCATCCCCAGGCCTTGCTGTGCCAGGATGGGTCCTCGTAGGAAAATGAGGATTTGATTGGTACCCTGTTTTGGCCCACTTACTAGGACGATGCAAGGATAGGGTTTGCTGGGTAGACTCTGGGAACTTACTTGAACCAAAGGAAACTGAGTAACTGAAGTGCACCCTGGAATGAGGCCAGTATCAGAAATGTCCCAAATATACCAATCACAGGCTGATGAATATGCATGAGCTCTGATGTAGACTACACTTGTGTCATCCGAGGGCAGACTTAGACCAGCCCTCTGAGATTGTGGTAACTTAGTTTGCAGGTGAGGTTGAGAAGGTTAAATTCTGAGTTTTGAACATTTTTGTAAAATGTACGTATGTTTAGGGAGGGCAGCTAGCTGACCTCTAATTAGCTATGTAGCGAGGATAACTTTGAACTCCTGCTTTTCTTGCCTCCACTTCCAAGTACTGGAATCGCAATCATGAGCTACCATACCCAACAATTATTGGACTTCAGTGTACCTCAGAACCACCAGAATGATTTGTTAAAATAAAAATTGTTGATGTTCTTTCCAGCTTATCATCCAATGGGGGTCTTGTATATTCCATGTTGAGCTAAAATACCAGTTCTTCCTGAGTCCCCAGCCTGCCAACCTCTACCCTGGAGGGACAGTGTCACCCTCCAGAGTCATCAGTTTGCCCACTTGCCCCTTGGGGTCAGGTTCTCACCAAGTGATACTAACACTGCCATTCAGGGACCATGTTTGTAAGCCACTGTGTCAGACCAGGGACACGCACAAGGACTTCCTCACTAAGTTCTCCAAACCAGATCCTGTCACATGGAAGTCTTCTGTTTATTGAAATACACATCTAATTTGATATGGACGGGAGATGAATAAGACATGGCTCAATTTTTTTTTCAAGGATGGAAAAATCCAACGTGCTAATAAATAATGGCACTAGGGTGTGATAAGTGTTCACAGAAAGTTCAGAGAAGACCAAACCAGAAAGCAACAAGGCTTTCCATGATGCCGAGAGTATCTGTAGTCTCTGTTGTAAGAAGATGTGGGCAGAGAGGAGCTATTCAAGGGACTGAAGCTCAGAAAGAGTGCCCTGCCCTTCCTAGTGAGTGCACCTCTGCTTTTGTTTGGGCCTGGTTTCCAGCTCTGCCTCTGGCTCCATCACTCGGGTTGGTGTTTGTTCCTATTCCTGTCCTTTAATAACTGGCTCCTTTTCTGCCCACCTGATCCCCCTCACCTGGTACACTTGGGCCAGTCCTTGAGGCAGCGGGAGGAATGCTTGCTGGACTCTTTCCTCCTCAATTGTTCTGGAGACTGAAAGAGGCTCCTGAACTTTACAACCAGTGAAAACTGTCGCCAGCTTCACAATTCTGGCCAACGTGTCTATGCTTTGAAGTCTGGTCCCTGCCTTTTACAATTCTATTTTTAAAATGTATTAAAGATGTTTAAACGTGGCAGAGACTTCCAATAAAAGCCGTGGGGCCTGAGAATCAGGATGCTGGTCTCAATTTAAAGTGCCTGTTAAATAATAGGATACCCATGTAAAACGGGCTCTGAAGCACTGACTCCGCAGCTCTCCTGGAAAGCAAGCTCACTCACCAGTGTCTCCGATAGGATTTCAGAGCCAGCATACTTCACAGACTTCCCCGTTTCTGCCACGGGAATGCCTCTTCATATAAAGTGATGCAATGGTTTGTTTGACTTGATACCAGCCAAAAGCATGAGACTAAAACAGAAAAAGCCTCAAATAAAATATTTTGACACATTTTCTGAGGGAGAACCGTGCCAGGGTTCACAGTGAGCTCTTATTCTCACCGAGTCTCAGCTTCCTGAAAAAAGGTCTAAGGTCATTTGACAGGCCCACAGATTCACAACTCCAAGCATTATTTGGGGACTTGTCATTCATGACAGTTGGTCTATTTTGTGTTGAGAAGTTTATTAGCCCTTTTAGGAGGCTACTAAAAGGACAGTTGTGGTGCCTGACCTGTGCCCCCATGCCCCGTCTCTGCCTTCCCTCAAAGAGCCTGCTTGGTTCTATGTTTGCCTTGGCCGAATTTTATCCTCATTGATGGTGCCTTTGTCCCACTTTTTACCTGGCTTCCGCAGTTGGATTCAGGCAGTATTTATCTCTGCAGCTTTTGCTAGTATCTCTCTGGAATTTAAAATCTAGATTTTCTACATGCTTTAGAATCGCAGATCCTCCTGAAGTTAGGAACGGCCATGTGGTACAACCTAAGCCGTCGACTATAAACTAACACTGGATAAGGATGTCTAGGGTAGTGTATATTTCTCAAAATAAGCACTAATACTTCCTTCCATCCACTATATTTTTCTTCTAGTTGCCTGAAATGTAGTACAGTAACTAGATATGCAAATACTACCCGTGACTAGGGAAAACAAGCCAAGAGATGCATAGTCTCTTGGTTTGGCCACTCGGTTACATTTTTGTGTATATATAGGAGGGGGGAGGGGGAGAAAGAGGGAGAGGTGCATGCCATAGCACTTATGTGGAGGTCAGAGAAGAGTTGCAAAAGTGGGTTCTCTCTCTCCTACTACGTGGGTCCAGAGATCTAACTCCATTTGCCAGGCTTGGCAGCAGGTGCCTCTACCCACCAAGCCATTTCCTTAACCCTGGTCTGCCATTTTGACCTTTAAACCAATATCGGTAATTGTCAACTTTTAGACTTGTCATTACAGAAGAAAACAAAAACTTAAAGCTATTTTCCACTTGTTTATTACATGAGGCTATAGATACTTTCTGAGCTATTTCAGGGCTCAAAGAGGTTAAGTTATTTGCTTGGGCACAGACCCAGGATTAATCCGGCAGTCATGGGACTAACACTAAACCTTGTCTCATATGAATTTCTGCTGTGAATTCTTCTGTGCCAGCTAGTTTTATGCCAACTTACCAGAAGATAAAGTCATTTTGGAAAAGGAAATCTCAATTGAGGCAATTTCTCTACCAACTTGGTGTGTGGTACATTTTTTGATTGATGGTTGATGTGGGAAAGCCATATTCCTATAGACGGTGCCATCCCTGAGCTGATCATCCCAGGTCCTATAAGAAAGCAGGCTGAGCAATCCAGAGGAACACGCCAGTGGGCAGGACTCTTGAAAGGCCTTAGCATCAGCTCCTGTCTCCAGATTCTTACCCTATTTGAGTTCTTGCTCTGTCATCCATCAGTGGTATCAGACTGTTCATCTGTAAGCGAAATAAATCCCTTTCCTCCCCAGGTTGCTTCTGGCCACAGTGTTTTTTCTCAGCAGTAGAATCTCTAAGAGACCTCCACAATGCAGTGTCTGGTTGGACCATTCTCAGTCTTTCCTTTCCTTCAGGAGAAGGTGCCTTCTAAAATCTGCTGCAGCATGTGTGTCTTGGTGGGCAGGTGGATCCATCACAGCATTATGTTTTGGGAGACTCCCTGGCTTCTTATCATTAATGGACCTGTCACACGACTGGCTCTTTGCTGCACTGGGAAGGAGTGTTAAGGCCTTTGTGTGACTTGATGAGTAAACTCCTCCAAGTAACAACTTGGTGTCTGGACCGGATGATCAGGAGGAAATTGAAGAGATTGTTTTTTCATAGGCATGAAAAGGCTCTTGGGAAGAAATCATGGTACTTCAGTCTCATCACCTCCACCCCTATCCCTTTTAAGACTTCGAATCTTTAGCTGTCTCTGCCAAACTCAGTCTCAACTGAAGTCCAACAAGAGAAGCAAGAGAAGGTTACTACTCACAGGAGGAAATTCTCCAAAAAGTAAAGTTGTCTGAGTAGGTCCTCTCTTTAATAACATACAGACAAACTCAAAGAACTGCTAGGTTTGGCACAGTGTGGACCAGCTCTGAGAATGAGACCTGAACACATCAGTGTGACACAGCATCATTGTTACTTAGCATCAGTAAGGTCTGTCCACAAAGCCGAGCCAGCAAGAGAGCCACTGTACATTCAAGGACATAGCAGCCTGCACGGCACCTGCAACAGTGGGGCAGTTTATGTCTGGTCAGAGTCTCTAGCTTGGTCTCTGAGAGCCATCTAGAAACAGGTCTGGGCCTCTCCAGAGGCTAAGTGTTTTAGATAGCGCAAAGGGACACCCTAAAAACCATCCTGGATTCCTGCTATCCTGCTGAACGGGAAATCAGGAGATTTTAATTTGACGATCGTTTGTCTCCTGAGCCTGTGAAATAGGTTGGGACAGTTATGCAGTAGGGTCCATAGACAAGGCTGGGTCTATGGTGGTGCATGCCTTTAATCCCAGCACTCGGGAGGCAGAAGCAGGCGGATTTCTGAGTTCGAGGCCAGCCTGGTCTACAAAGTGAGTTCCAGGACAGCCAGGACTATACAGAGAAACCCTGTCTCGAAAAACCAAAAACCAAAAATCAAAAACCAAAAACCAAAACCCAAAACCCAAAACCCAAAACCCAAAACCCAAAACCCAAAACCCAAAACCCAAAAACCAAAAACCAAAAACCAAAAAAAAAAAAAAAAAACAGAGACAAAGTTGTAACTGAAATGATCAACATAGAGGTGGAACGGGTTGACCTTGACATTCATTAGTGTATTTAGAATATATTGTATCAACTCTTATTTCACAGGTTCCTTTTATGTTGAATTTGCTCCCTAAAAGTAGAAGTCTCTGGGATAGGAACTTATACCAGAGATAGGGTGGGGTGCTGGGACTATCTGGATTATCTTTAGTTCTGTGTCATTCAGTCTGACTTTGTGTGCCAATAGGTATCCCTAGTGGCTAGAAGCAAAGGTCGTTTTTAACCTCCTGGCATTATGAGAAGGAGAGGCTTCCTCCACGATGCTAATGAATCTCGCACTGTTTTCCAAGGGTAGACCTTGGGTCACTCTGAATCCAGTATGTGCGAGTCAACATCACTCTATTGAAAGTCTAAACTGCATATAGAAGATGGTAAATAAAAAATGAACACGGTGAAAAGATCTGATGGCTTCATTGACATTTAATTTATCTGACGCTACTGGTAAATACTGAGTTTCTAGAGTTCTAGTAACAGCACAGTGTTTAGAGTTACGCTAATTTAAATTTACCCCAGATTTGTAAAGGAAAAAAAAATAACCCACCAATTTATAGCTATCTAAAAGTTCTCCAAAAGACATTAAGATTTTTTTTGTACAAGTAAAAGTGCTTAGAAAATATTTAATTCATCAGAATCCCTCCAGAATTAATTGGGTGAGGAGGAACTAATGGATTTGAGCAGTTATGAAGCCATTCCAAGCACTTCATATTCCTTCTTTTAATCTCCATAGTAATTACATGAAGTAGGTATTATTATCACCATTAAAATTATTATTCATATTTTAATCAATGAATCAGAACTGTACACATTTATGAGGTACAGTGTGATGTTCTGATACGTTTCTAATATCTAATGTGGAATAATTAAATCAAGCTAGTGAACATATCCATCAACCCCCGTTCTCTCGTGGGTCTTCTAGAGGCAAGGCACTTGGAATTTTTCCTCTTATTCTGAGACACACAACAGATTATTATTAAGTATCTCATTCGACTCTGCAGTACATTTCAAGCCCTGTTCTTTTTGCCTGAAACTTTGGATCTTTGGCCAACAATGGGTGCCTCACCCAGTCTCTGGCAAACATTATTCTAGCTAGCTCTTGCTTCTGTGAGCTCAGTTTTATTAGGCTCCACGTGCTAGTGAGATCATGTGGCATTTTCATTTCTGTGCCTGGTTATTTTACATGGCACAATGTCCTCCAGATTTATCCATGTTGCCACATGTGACAGGATGTCTTTTTCTTTAAAGGCTGAATAATATTCCTTCAAGTGTGTAAACAACACTTCCTATTTATCACTCACTACCAGAGGACGCAGCTTGATTCCGTGGCTCTCATGAATAATGCCGCAATCATAAAGGGGGATAGCTCTTGGATGCACTAAGTTCCTGCTTCTCTCTTCCTTGTAGACGCTTTTCAGCTGGGATTAAAGAATTACCAGTAACCCACACCTTTAAAGCTCAGCAAGAAAGAATAATTTCCAGGCTTACATGGTTTTCATGACATTCCTATTATAGTGTTGCAGAGAAAATATCTTGAAACTTTAATGGTTGCCCTTGATCAGGAGAGAGAAAAAAAAATCCATATCCATCTCACTCACTATTGTAAGCCCTCAAAGCTTACTCAGTTTGATCCTCTAGGACCTGACAAAAATCTTCCATGTCTTTCTGGAAGACATTTGACAGATGTGTTGAATGGCTGGTAGAAAGTATAGGCAAAGCAGAAAATTAAACTCATTGGATGGTGGCCAGGCCCTGAGGCTCACAGCCTCTTCTGAGAGAAACACTGATGGCGACTGCCATGTTCTCCAGGTAGAAAGCTTGTCATGCTTTTATCTTGGCTTGTATTGTGTGTAAATAAGATTTGGAAAGTATCTAAAGACAATGCATACTGCTTCTCCAAAGTGTTTCTCAATCACAATAATACACTGAGGAGCTTTAAATTATTGAATAATAATTTAAATTATTAATAATAACATTTTGGCTTAGTTGAGTTATTATTAGCCTTAACAATTTTTAAAATAAAAATAGAAGCATAGAAACTTGGTACTTACCAACTTAATTGTACTTAGCATTCCAAGTTCCATCCATGTATTAATCGTCCACTTTCATGACTATTCTGTGGATAGACAGCATTTTATCCACCTATTAAGTAAACTTTTGGGCTGCTGCATTTATTAGTGGGAGGAATAATGTTGGTATGGACAGTCATGCCGGTATTTTTATGTGAACACATGATTCTCTTGGGTATACACTTAGAAATGGATTTGATGGGTCAAACGGTAACTGTGTTTAACCATTTGAGGGATTGCCAGATATTTTCTACAGCATCTACACCATTTCATCTTCAGTACCAGCATGTGAAGGTGACATTTTCACACATCCTTGCCAATACCAACCTCTCTTACATTCCCATAGGAATTTCAGGATCAGCATTTCGACTCCTGTGAGCAAGAATCTTAACAGACTACATTGAACCTATAGATAAGTTGGGAAGCATTTTGATCCATGAACATGGGATGTCTTTCCATGTATTTAGGACTTATTTAATTTTATTCAATGATGTTTTAAGTATATAAATCTCAAATCTTGAAAAATCATTTTGTTTAATACTATTAACACTAGATTGTTTTCTTAATTTCATGTTTCAGATTATTTACTATTGATGCATAGAAATACAATTAATTTTACATTGTTACATTGTATTCTATAAGCCCCTTGTCGAGCTCATTTGCGAGCCATATTACTTAAAGTTTTTTATATACAGGATCAATATTTCTCCCAACAGGTATGGCATCTCTCCTTTTATGATCTGGAGGTCTTGTCACTCATTTCTTGCCTGCTTGCTCTCGCTACTACTACAACTTGCACAGTGTTAAATGGAAGTGCCAAGACTGGAGACATCTTTTTCTTGTTCCTAAAATTAGGGAGAAAAATACCCAGTCTTTCTTTCTAATTAAACTGATAATTATACTAACAGGTGTATTTTATTAGCTTGGTAAGTGTTTCTATATTCCTAGTTTTCTGGCTGTTCTCATGGTGAAAGGAGAGTAGACTTTATCAAATGCTTTTTCTGTATCCATGGAGATGATCACATCACTGGAGACATTACTATCTCATAGTGGTATAGTCCGTTGACTGACTTCTAAACACTGAATGGGTCTTGAATTCCTGGAACAAATCACTCCTTGGCTTTGGCTTACACTCCTCCTTATACGCACTGGACCTGTTTGGTAGAACTTGATGGAGAGTTTTGTGTCTCTATTCACCACAGCTACCAGCACTCAGCTTGGTTTTGATGCGTTCAGTCTCAGAGTGGCCTGGGAAGTGTTGTTTTCTGTCTTTATGCTTCGTCGTTGTTAAGAAGAGTTGGTGTAGAACTTGTATTGATTCTTTAGTGTATGGTATGAGACTCCAGGGAAGCCATCTAGTTTGGGAATTTTTTTAATGGTAACTTTTGGATTATTGATTAAATTTCTTTTCCAGCACTCAGTGTATTTAGATTTTCTTGTTAGGTTTTATCACTCTAATAATATGTCTGCCTCATCAATGTTAGTGTAGAGTTGTTCACAGTATTCTGCTGACTTGTTAGTGTAGAGTTGTTCACAGTATTCTGTTTCTCTGGCTTTGGTAGTAATGGTTCCTCTTTCAATTCTGCCTTATTAATTTGTGTTCCCTCTCTTTCCTTCATCAGTCTGGCTAGTGACTTGTCAATACAAACGTTTGATGCACTTAACTCATGTTTTCTCGGCTTCCCGGTTCGCTTGGACTATGGCTGTCTACTATGGACTACCATGACCAGCTGTCTACTTTATTTTGCCTCCCTGTCCTTATTTTTAAGAATGTCTCTTAGTTGGCTCCCTCTTTGTACCATGTAGGTCCTAGGGCTGAACTCAGGATTGTTATCAGGCTTGGCAGCAAATGGTTACCTGCTGAGCCGTATCTCCAGCCCTTCATATAGTCTTTCTACCCCCTTTCTCCTCCTGTTCTGAAACTCTCCTTATGTCCATGCTCCTGTGCTTGATGATGTCTCATAGATCTCTGAGACTGTGTCCATCTTTCTTAATTTCTCTCTTTTTTTTTTCAGAATGATTAGTTCTTTACAGAATTGTTTTTAAATTTACTGATTCTTTTTTTCGTTGGCAACTGGTCTTAAACCTTTGTGGTGAATTTTAAATTTCAATTAATTTTTGTGTGTGTGTGTGCCACAGTATTTTATTGTCATTTTACACTTTTTCATGTGTTTTTATCAGTATTCTGTATCTTGTGAAACATTGTTCTCATATTTTCATTTAGCTTCTTAAAGCATGCATCTGTTAGTTTGTTTAATATATTTAAATGATGCAGTTTAGAGTTCTGTCTAGTAAAGTTAACATCTAAGTTTTATCCGGGGCAGTGTCTAGTGATGGTTGCTTTTGTTTTGTTGTGCATGATCATAATCTTGTTTTTCACACTACACAGTCATTGTTGTTTTTTTTTCTTTGCAGGTTTCATAAGTCTTAATTGAACTATCTAGACATTTTACATGCAATCACATAGCAATTCTACATATAATATTTCCCATATTTCCAGTTCTGTTCATGCTTTTATTTGCCACTTGCTGATATTACCTCCGCTGTGAAGTTCAAATTAATTCTGTAAAATCAATGTCACTTGTCAGGTGTGGTCATCAAAATTTCTGTCTGGTTAACTCAGTGGTCAGCTATTTCTAAACAGATTTTCTTAATTCCTAGAACAGAAAGCCCCCTGGTCTTTGCCAAGGAACTCTGTATTTGTGAGCATGTTTCAACTGACTTGACAACTAACAGATTACCTTAATTTTTACCAGTAGTTTATATAGACCCTCAAGGGAAGCCATGGTAACATGGCCCTAGATGTGGATTTCAGGTTCCAAGAAGTGTATGGGGACCTTAAAATTTCCTACTAATATTTAATTCCCCAGTATTTTTCATATTAGCTTTTGGCTGACTTATTGTTTGGTCAGGTCAGCTCCTTAAGCTTTTATGAACGAATCGATTGTCCATCACTATTTCAGTAATCATTAACAGGGAAAAACTCGACACTGGGAGGGCTGTGAGTCAGGTCAAACAAAGTTAGTCTTGCAAATGTGATCTTCCAGGGACCATCAGAAATGTCAAGTATGACTATACTGTAGGAGTGCTTTGAAAGGCCTAAGGCCAATGATGCGGAGCTGATGGTTGTCACCATGGTAATGGGCTATACACTTTTACAGCCACCATTAAGATGGAAATGGGAAATTGTGATGTTCTCTCTGTTAACTGGCTTGCTGGTCTTCATGTGTCTTGAATTCTGAGTGTGTCTTTCAGTGATCCTACCACCCCTTTGCCTCTGCCTTTCCATCTCATTAGCATACGTTCCTGCCACCATCATGTGGTCCTCTGGGTCTTGAGGTGCACAATTCTGTTCCCTCTTAGTCTCTGTTTTGATCATTCATTTATGGTTTGCCGTTGTATCCTCAGCCCAGGAGTGTCTGCAATGAGTTGGTTCCTGTTCACCAGGGACATAAGCTCTCTGGTCTTCTCCTTCAGGCCTAGCACTTGTATCTTCGTCACCGATGACTGCATAGTGTCCTGACAGCAATTTCTCTGCACATGGTCACCACTTGTGACAATCATATGTCTTATGCATTTGCAAATATTTATCTGTAATTGCTGTTTGGGATACTAATAGAGAGTAAGAGGAGAGACAAAAGATGATGAATGCCCTACTGAGACAGAGAAGTTTTTCAAGCTTGTCTCTTACACCAGTAGCTTAATGCCCTGCAGCCTGTTTTATTAGTGCCCTAAAGGGGGATTTTAATTTGGGGACTGATATTCTTATTTTCATTATGTCCATTCTTATTTCACCATCTTCCGTTTGCACTTTGTTCCTATCTTAGAGAACCCACTCTTCTCTTTCCTCGTTTCCTCTTCATCTTCCTTTCTTTCTTGTTCCTCATCATTTTCCCATTAAGAAAAAAAAAAAGACAAAAGGAGTTCGCTTTGACTCTCAAAGTAAATAGCCTCCATGGACCTGTTCTTTATCTGTGCTGCCCAGATAAAACGCTTCGCTCCTGTTACTTCTCACTGGCCCGTGATTCGTTGTTTCTCTGCTCGGGCGATCATGAACAAGATGTTTTCCATATTTGGTGTTTGTCAAGAGTTCGGTTATTTTGACTCTTCTTGACCCCACTCCAAGGCCTCGTGAAACGGAATGTTTACAACTCCTAGATCATTTTTAACATCAATGAGATTTTGTCTTCTCTGACAAAGCTAAGAAAGAAAGGAGCTCCTCTCTCCGCTCCTAAACACTTGGGGGCTCTTTTAAGAAATTTAACATCTGTCTTCAAAGATTTATGTATTTTTCTTTTATGTGTATGGCTATTTTATCAGCGTGTGTGCCTGTGCACTGGGTGTGTGCAGTGCTTGAGGAGGTCAGGAGCAGTCAGATCCTCTGGGACTGGAGTTACAGATGGTTTTGAGCAGTCGTGAGTGCAGAGAATCAAACTCAGGTCCCCTGAAAAGAACTACAAGTGCTCTTAACTATTGAGCCACCTCACCAGATGCAGCACATTAATTTTTTAACCCCTCTATATATTCCCATGTTCTTTTTGTCCTTGCTTCAGTCTAGACGCTTTTTAGTTTTCCCAGTTTTTGTCATTGTTGTTTCGAAACAGTGCCTTTAAGCATTCAGAGCTCCACCCTTGGGCTCTCTGGAAGAGCTGCTAGGTGTTTCAGTGGGTGGGACTGTTGGTTTTCTCCTGTTTCCCTTTTGATGGTGGGTAGCATTGCTATGGGATGCTCAGCACTGATGGAGTTTTGGTTTTGTTTTTCACTATATTACCATGGCAGTGATACAGTTTTGAATCTGTCATCCCAGCATTTTAGAAATAGTAGTTATTTTTTCCCAATATTTGAAATGTATAGTAAACTCTTGTTTTTTGTTTTTTTCTCCATCAATAATCTGAAGCCATTTTCACTGGCAGAAATATAAAAGACACCAAACTTCTAAGAACAAAATTCAGCTAATTGCTACCAGTTCTTGGCTTTTATCTTGTTCTCAGATTTCAAGGATTATGGTTACCTGCGCACAGACTTCAGCTCCCTTTGTGTGTAGGATGTCAAGGAAGTCTATATGAGGAAAACTCTAGAGAATTTCCCTTTAGAGAGGATTTTGAGAAAAGTAAAGTTGAAACTCTAAAAGAGAGTTAACTTTTTTTTTTTCATTTTAAATTTTAAAGTGATGGGTCCCACTAGTTGGGGTAGACTTGAAAGTCAAAATGGCTGCTCAGAATAGATGGGACACAATGCTGAGAGAAGAAACTGTGCTGGAGACTCATGGGTTCTGTTGCTGAATCCTGGGGAAGCTTAGAACCCTAGATAGTAGCGAGGGGCCAGAGAAGCAGGTGAGGAAGAAGTGGGGCTCCCGTGGCACTCAGGAAGGAGAAGTGGGGCTACTCCGGAGGGAGAAGTGGGGCTCCTGTGGCACTCAGGAGGGTGAAGTGCGGCTCTGCAAGTGTAGACGCAGGTCGCTGTGAAAGCAGCAGGCATGCTGGCAGCAGAATATCAGCCTCAGGCCCTGGATTCTACACTGTGCGTGCATAGGCACCCGATCACCACTCTATTCCCAAGACTTACGTAAGCTCCTGTCTGGAATACGTGAAGAAATGGGCAGGAAATAAACATATATTTAAAAACAGGCTGAACCTAAATGGCGGTATATAATGACACCAAGAGACACTTTCTTTTAATCAAACAGGACTGTGGTAATTGTCCTTTTCCTATTGCAGGGGAAGACACAAGAAGACACCTTGGAAAGGCAATTTTGCTCTTGTTAGGGAAAAATCTTACAAAATAAGTCTGGGTGTTGTTGGGAGCCCGTGCGGTCAGGATTGGGGTGATGACAGCAGCGGCCATAGATGCAGTCACTCACTCACTTAGCTTGGAAATTCTTTATTTCCCGGTGGACCAATATTTGCAGTGCCTTGTAATGAAGTGAAGTATAAAGAAGTAAACATTCCTTCTAGGGACACCTAGCTAAAACGCAGTTTTCAATCTGTCCTTCCGACCCCTATGCAAATGACACAGTTAATAGGCAGCTGTATGCAACACCCCAAAACCCAAAGCACCAGACGGAAATTCCTTGAATGCTTGCCTGCTAGCTCGCTGGCCTTGGAGAGTCAGCCTGGCACTCTTCTTGCTGCCTTTCTCCACTGCCTATGGTCTTCCCGGCCTGGAGGGGCCATCATCACCCTTCATTGTCCAGGCCCATCATTACAATATTGTTATCATCTGAGCTGGAGTCTGACACTTTATCTAAGACCTTTCAAATAACCCCTTTACTAGGCTTCAGTACCAAACCATTCAGGGCAAATCTCTGCTTTGTGCTTGTCAGCCTTAATAGACTGGATGTCACTTGAGCCTGTAAAAAGTGCCCGCTTCTCAGCTGTCAGTCAGTCCTGGTGGTGTCAGCTGAGAGCATGGCTGGAGCTGGCTGGATTAGAGGGTAGTTACCATAGCTGTCAGGCTACTGACAGCCTGACACCCACACTCCCAACTTCCTCCTACTGTATGCCGTTTCTACTGCGCTCTCTGGACCTTTCTTAAGGTGGATTTCTCTGTTGGAAGCAGATCATGATGTGGCCAGCATCTTTAGAAGTTGGGCTCTTTTGTATCTTGTTCTGATTTTTTTTTTTTTAGAAAGTCCTTTCCTTTGAGTAACATTTACATTTCAGAGAATATTTTGAATCTGATTTCAACAACAGTGTCACCCCCTGACACTTTCCAAGTCTATCAAGACTGTATATTTGTGCTTTCATTATCCCATTATTTGAAGTCGTAGGACTCTCCTCCTGTATAGTATTTCCTCTGTTCACCCAGTTTGAGTGTGCTTGTATGTGTATGGGGACACATGGACATTGTAGAACAATGGACCAAACACTGTTTTCTATCTATGAGTAGTATGGGACACACACCACACACACACACACACACACACACACAAACACACATTCATACATACTCACACACACACTCACTCTCTCTCTCACACACACATAACACACACACACACACACTTACACACTTATATCCCACATACACACACACAGACTCACAACACAGTCATACACACATACACTCACACACACTCACATACACTCTCTATCTCACAAACACACTCACACGTGCACACTACACAGACACAGACACACACGGACACACACAGACACGGACACACACAGACACAGACACACACAGACACAGACACACACACAGACACAGACACACACACACACACACACATGCACACACATGCTCTCACACAGAAGGCAGTCATCTAACAGCTAAAACCAGGAGAACAACTTGGCAACTCTTCAAACCCTGCCCCTGTTTACCACTCACCTCCAGTGTAGCAGCCAATTAGTGAAGAGAATTCAGCCCCTCTCCCTGGATGCCTTCTTTCAGGTTTTATTCCCTTCTGTTCTTTCTCCTCCTTGCGTTTCCTCCTTCTCCTTTTAACATGAAAGTTTTGCCATCTTACAGTCCCCAGGCTGAACACCAGGCAAATCGACGACTGTGACTCCACCCTTGTACAAAGATTCACAGTTGCCCACATTCCTCAGGTATGTCTGAGATTTATAGGGTTTTATGCCTGGCCAGGGAGCTGAGCTTAATTAACACTTTCATTTACTTAGCTAATAGTTAAGGCTGATTTGCTTTTATTAAATCAGGCGTTGGGACCAGAAATGCAGCTTGGGTACAATCTTAAATTCGGTTGCTCATCTAACCTACTATGTAAGAAGCACATGCCGGGTGTGTGTTTAGTGCTTTGTGGCTTAAGGGGACCTTTGTAACTCATAAGAAATTTGTTGCATTTTGCTGAATTTGAGTTATTTTTTCACTAGGTTGGAATAGCACTTTTCTGTCAACCTTATATGTACGATCTATCGTCCAAGTGTGACTATATGTATGAATATATGCTTATATATTGCATATACATTACACACACACACACACACACACACACACACACACAGTCTGTCTTTCTGTCTACCCATGAGAAAATACTTTCCATATTACAAGCTTAACCAATGGACATTGTGATCATGTGATATTCTATAAAGTGATATATAAACTGGAAGTAGTGCTTGATAATTTAAATTATTTTTACTTGTTATTATTATCTTCTTTCCCTTTCTTTCTCTCCAACTCCCCACTCCTGAGGATTGAACACGGGATCTCATCACTCACACAGGCCGAGGGTCTGCCATTGGCTTTGTCCGCCCTCACGATCCTCTCGCTTTTGTCCTTCTATCCCATGCCACGATTCTTTTGAATGGCTCCCCAGTAAAAATAATCGATTACACTTTCATTAAACTTATGAACCCACACTCAAATCAAGAGCCTTTAAAATAAATATATTAAAAACAGCCTTTAGTGGTCTACCTCAGCCCTCATTTCGGTTGTAAGAAGGTGTGGCTTAAGACCATCGTTTTTTGATGAGCTCATCAAGATGGGTCAAATTAAAGTTAGCCAGTGTCTGTCACCTTGCTAGGTAATTTTGTATTCTTTGTAATTCCAGAAAATTGATAATGTAACTTTCAAATAAGAGCGTGAAAAGTTTAGTAAACATCCTGGGAAAGGTGAATGGAGGGGAAGACATAAGAGAGCTTTATGTTTTCAGAGCCAAAGCTGGAGACATGTATTTTCCACTGTATTTCCTCCTTATTCCAAAAGAAAATGTTTTAAAAATAAAAGACCCTTATATTTCACCTAATTAAATGCTGGAAAACAGCCTTCAATATTATTTACAAGCATTCAGAAGTTTTAATTCAACCAAGTCCCCCACATCCTCCCTGGCTCCAATACACACTCTTTATTGTGCATTGCTGAGGCTGCTACTCTGAGTCACAATGACCTGAGGTGCAACTGCTCAAGTTATTTGTTGGAAAACATCACATTCACAAATAAGAGGCTTGTGAAAAGATTTATTTGCAAACCAAGTTTTCTGGCCACATTTTTTTCTCCTGAACTTCTCAGGCAAGAATCCCCTTCTACCCCAACAGTCTGAATGCCACTGCGAACTCAACTCTTCCCCGTGAGTGCAGGGCTCCACTCACTCACGCTGCTAGGGGACCTGTCCTAGGTGAGGAGTTTATTGGCAGCCCGAAGGCTGAGGAGAATGAAGACGCAGACACCCCAGCAGAGTTGGGCACCATAATTAGCCAAGGTGACAGCCTAATCAAGTTTTGGTGAACACCTTAATTTGATCTTAACCATAACGCAGTAGGGATATTCCTCATCCTCCTCCCCAAGTCCACTTTGGCCTAAATTGCACAATGCAGTCAGCGTGGCTCTAATACACAATAGGGATTCTTGGGCTCCTGTGCTGGCCCCTGAGCCTCTTTTCTTCTCTCCATCTGTAAGACATATGAAATTGTAAGATTTATATGGGTCAATACTTGTAAACTTATCATGGTGCCCCCTGGCCCAAACCAAGTCCTTGCCAAAGGGGATGATAATGATGATGACGATGACGATGATGACAATGATGATGATGACGATGATAACAAAAACGATGATAACGACGATGGCAATGACGACGATGATGATGACGACGACGATGATGATGACTATCATTATTACTGCCATTTTTTTGTCTCAGTCCTGACCTAGTGTCTAAGCTTACGAAAACTAAAGAGACCTCTCATGTTAATCTTCCTGCCTGACTTTGTTCAATGGCATCGACTCATTTACTCACCCTTGAATTTGTTTACTAATTTACATGAGAGGAACTTACAGGTCTATCATGCAAAGCACTCAGCCAAATGAGAAGCTGCTAAGATGACCATTATATGGCCTTCAAAGTCTTGAATCAAGAGTGGTAGACAGATATATGGCTATATAATTAGATCTACCACAGAAATATAAAAATATGATGCCAGGATGTGGGCTGGAGACAAGGCTCAGCCATTAAGAGCATTGGCTGCTCTTCCAGAGAACCAGGGCACAATTCCCAGCACCTACATAATGGCTCATAACCATCTGAAATTCTAATTGCAGGGGATCTGTCAATGTCTTCTAGTTCCTGAAAGTACCCAGGGTGCACGTAGTGTGCAGACATACCTGCAGGCAAAACATACAAACATAAAAATTATTTTTAAATGTTTTTAAATATGTTTGTTAAAATGTAATTTTTAATGTATGCTTAACATACATTAAAGATGTATGTTAAATATTTTTAATGGGAGCACTCAGGATGTAGCTTGCTTTTTATTTTATTTTATTTTTTCTGTTTGAAATGTCAGAATGTCAGGAATATTGTTCTAGAAAAGGAGAGCTTGATCTGAGACTAGATAAAACAAGGGAGAACATTCTATGTGTGTCTACAGACTTAAGTGTGATCAGAGCGGGCATGGGTGGTGATGTGAAGCTGGGACCAGTGGTGCAGAGGAAGAGGGACCAGGCAGGTCCAGGGAAGGAGGCTGGCATCCAATACAAGAGAGCTATGTGTGCTAGGTCTTCCCTAGGATCTGGTGAAATCTCTTGCTTAGTTTTGTTTGGGAAAAGTTCTTACAATGTAGTCTAATCTGGCCTGGAAATTGCTATGTTGTCCAGGCAAGCCTTCTCTTGCCTCAGCCTCTGGAATGCTGGGATTATAGGCTTGTGACATCACACCAACTTCCCTACAAAATTCGAAAAAAAATCATGATTAGTGTTGTGTTGTAGAGAGAGCTAGCCAATTACAATATGAAGGGTGATTTTTGAGACAAAAATTAGCTCAGTGAGGAGAGAACAGAAACCTTCAGGAAGGCAGTAGTGGAGAGAGAAAGCTAGAACCATGGCTGGGGATCAGAAGAGAAGGACAGGTTCTGGTTTCTGACTTGGATGAGCAAAGAGAAGAGTGAAGGGGGCAAGCACACTGGAGCATCATATGGGCAGGAAGCATCTAAATTAGAGAGGCTGGGGCACAGGATGGGGTGGGGGGTTAGGGTTCATAGATTGGAGAAAATTAGGTAGTTCTTGCCCATAGAATGTTTTATGAAAATGTTATGTAAACACAGAACTCAAGAGTAAGCTCTGGAGACCTGTTGAGGTGGGCTTGGTGGGTGGAGCCATGGCGTAGGCTGGGGTTGCATGGGATGCAGTGGCTGAGGACCAGGCATGATTAGCAAGGGAGCCTCTTGAGGCTTCATTGTTCCTGACCACACAGGGTGGAGGATTCAGAGCATAAGACAGAGCAACTGGGGAAGGAGAGTGACGGTGACCCTGTGGATGTAGGTGAACATTCTAGCGTAGTAGGAGCTGGGAGTGGATGATGATGATGAGGAGGTTGTTGATGATTTTGAGAGAAAGCCAAGTTCCTCACGGAGCAGAGGCTTTCTAGTAACCTCAGTGAGAAGAGTTCAGTTTCAGAGGGCAAGATGCTGGTGTGTATGTTCGTGTGTGGTGGGGGGTAGGAGTTAGGGGAAGGGAGGGTATGAAAGGGGTGTGGGGGGTTGGTAAGTAGAGAGTGGGGGAGAACTTCAAGTTGATGGGGTGAAGTGAGGGTGTAGCTGGCAGGAAGTGGGGTTGAAGATTAAAGGGTTATCAGGTTCCCACTGTAGGGCTCAGTCACACTTCTTGGTAGGTGGCTTTATTTTTCTTACCACACCCTTGATTACAGCTTGTAAATCTGTAGGCCAGTTCCTTTACCCACTCAGACATCCAGTTCAAGCATATGTAACGAACTGGAAAGAATGGGCATCTGTCATCCTCAAGAATCCCAGGTGGGGAAAAAGAAAGCCCCCCAAGTAGCCTTAGATGCAGGTTTTCATTTTGAAGCCTCTCCCTTCAAACTGATTGCATCACTGCCTGGAACACTCGACAGGTAGGATTCCCCTCTTGCCTAACCCTGTTTCTTCCTCTCTGCAGGCAGGAATGACAGGCAGGCAGGCCTGCACCCAGCAGCTGAGGCACCCGGAGACCCAGGGCTCTGCTCAGTTTCTAGCGCTTCCTTCTCTAAGCTGCGCCAGCGCCTGCCTGAGCTGAGCCACGAGAGAGGCATCTGTGATACCTGATGACAATCATCTCTGATTAGAGTTCCACCACACAGCCGAGGCGAAGCTGGGCCACAGCTAATTAGCATGTGAGGCCAGCGTGCTGTTTACTGGAACTGTACTAACAAGTTGTAACTTTTTCCATCACAGGAGAGTCGTTGTCAGCCAGGAACCCTTCGCTCCATCAGTTTAGGGACAAGGCAGATACTCCTTATGCACTACCCCCACGACACATTAATGCATTTGTGCTGAGAGTCACTTTCAGTCCATGTTTCCACCTCTGTAAGCTGTCACTTCTAGACATGGTAGTAAAAAAATCTGGTGTTGTTCTAAGTGGTCTTGCACTTTTAAATGAGTATCTTTTAAAATAAAAATCTTGGCATATCAGGAAATGTTTCCAGTCTAAGAAATGGAGTTAATATCGGCCTTGGCTTTTGAAGTAAAGAGAGAAGCAGATGTCAAGAATAGAGATTTAATAGAAATGAAGGACACAGACTCTGCCTGTTACTCTAATGTTTGATGTATTGTTCATAAGCATAATGAACTTAAAGATATAGCCCTGATTTCTACTGTAGAACGACCTGGTTTGAAATAATTTTTTCAAACTATGTTTTCTAAGATTTCTTTCAACCCAAGAAAGAATGTCCACATAAGTTCTCATTGACCCATGGGGTGACTTTGTCTAGTAGCTTGAAGATGTGACATACTATTATTGTAGTTTCTTAGTCCTTTACAGACAATTGGATTCTATCTCAGGACATGTGAACCGAGGACACTGGGGCATATAATGTAAATGTATCTGCGTATCTCTCACCTATCATTTTAGCATGATTTTAAAATAGTCTTAGATCTTTGTGACAGAGAAAACTCTGGGACATTTTATAAAGTCAGTGGATATAATCGATATCATTCTGGATACTACAAGAAAACCAAACCTTTGCAATCGCTCATTTTAAAAAACAGTATCAGCCCAACCATCTGTTCTCCAAAGTCTCCATTCAAGTGCTCGATGATCTCAGTGCTGCCAAATTCTTACTCTTCCCTGAATCAAAAACAGTTGCTCAGACTTTCTGAAAGAGAATGTTGAAATAATTCTAAAAGCCCAAGATCAATAACTTTTCACAAACTTTAATATTCAACATTTATAAGCATTTTAATTTATTTACCAACAAAAATTATGGCTTACCCACCTTGAAAATATGCATTATGTTCTTTGCACAACTGCATACAGTGGCCTCTTAAAGGGATATAACTATTTTCAACAAAGCCTGTTATGCATATAACATTTAATTCTGATGCTACTTACCATTCATTTATTTATATTTAAGCATCAGAATCATATCTCATGGTGAGTTTCAATAATTCTTTGCTTTAGAAACTCAATAATGACTTTAGCATGCTCATTGATTTTTTTTCGTTTAAATTCCTAATTTAAACTACCCCAACATTTTTTTTCTTAATTAAAAGTAGCATTTTGTTTTGTTTTGTTTTACTTTAAACAAAAATTCCCTTTCCAGGTGAAAAGTTGACTGCTAGTCTTTGGTCTGGAGGTAAATTTTACAGCTCTTTTAAACACATGGATGTGGGCTTCATATTAGAAATGCTGACACAGCCTTACCCACTATGTATCGGCATGAACCATATCGCTGTAATAAGCAGTTATTATGTATGTGTAAAAATAATGAGAGGCCATGTCTGAAGAGAGTTAATGTAAAATGCTAAGCAATTATAGTTGGTTACACAGTACAGGTTAATATTCCTTCATATAGCAGGGCTGGTTTTTTTTTTCTTTTGTCCTCCAAAACTAATGAAAAATTTGAGACCTGACTGTAATGATAAGCAGAGATTCACACGTCCTTTGTGTCAAGGCTGTTGCATTAATGCTCTCCCTTCATATAACATTTTGCATAGCCTAAAGCATCTATTAAAATCCTTTGTAAAATTCATGAAACAAAAGTGGTGGGTTGAGTCTAGGGGGAGAGAAAGTAAGCTGCTTATTAGCAAAAAGTCAAAAACACAGGGCCAATTACAGATCTGCACATGGAGGGCTAAGGAACAGCACAGGGAGTAATTCTTTCTTCAGCCCAATGGGCTCAAGCCAGGGGCAGGCCGGATGGAGATAGAGCAACACTGTGAGCGGTAATTAAACAGAAATGTTTGGAGTTAGGAAACATCTCTGTCACAACAGAAGAAAATACTCAACTGAAAAAACCGGTCTGGTCTCACCAAGATGCTAAATTGGAAGGATTTAGGGGTTGGTCCCTAAAGGAGAGACTGGGAGTAGTGGAGAGGAGTGGGGGGCTCAGGAGATATGTAAAGAATCCGTTTGGTATTTCAAATGTTCTAAATTAGCTTTTTAAAAAGAGAGAAAGAGAGAGTGAGAGAGAGAGCAGGAGAGAGACAGTGAGACTTCCTCCCGAAGCAGCAACAGAAAACTGAATAAACCACAATAAGATTGCCCTTTTTCTGTTATAAACCTGGCATTAAGCCTGTCATGTTCAATGACAGCCTACCGGGCCTCATGCTTTACCCTTTGGAATTTGAAAGATTGGCAGGTGTCATGATTTCCTTAACATAAAAGACCTTGCAGATAATGTGCGCTGTGCACGCTTATTCTCGATAACGCCTCTTGTTCTGTTTGGGTCTCATTGGGTGAGCTCGCCACTCGGGCTGCAGGATCTGGTGCTGCCCAGAAATGGATCTGGCCTGAGGACAGTGTTTACTGCTGGAGGAGCTTGTGGTAGAGGCTGTACTTTTATGATTCTCCTTAGCAGTCTAAACATGTCCCACATTTACAATAATGAGCTGCTTTGTAGAGAGGGGCCTCTCCGAGAGCATTGTTACTTTTCTTTGAAATGTTGAATGCAAACAGAATGGCTCTCCTCTGACTTAAGGCTACAAACCGAGTCCCATTTAAACAATAATCCCCTCTCTTTGCAGCCTCCTACCTGAGCCAGATCCTTTCAATAACTCCAAAGGGGAAAACACGGTTAACATTAAGAGAGAGAAACAACCTCTCATGGAAAGTGGATGGCACCTCCAATGGCACGGCACCTGTGAGCCACCACCCAACCTCACTTGAAAATAAACATATGAGAGTCGATTCAAGAGACTCTGTTGCCAGAAGAGAAACCTGACATTTTCCCTCCAACCAAAACAGTTGTGGGCTGGGCACTAACCACTCAATAAAATGTTTTAAACTAAAATTTCAATAAAACTAATCTCACAGATTTTTATTTATTTTTGACAGAAAAATTAAACAAAACTAGAGACTATTGCGATAATTCCACATATACTCATCATGTGCCTTGAACAAATACCATGCTCACAGTCAGTCTAGAGTCATGAGTGCCTGCTGCGCAGATGTGCAGGTGGGAAGGAAACCCTTGCTGCACATGTAAGCATTGCAGTGGCTAGCTCCAAACCATAATACTTTGGCTGTTTTTGTTTGTTTGTTTGTTTGTTTGTTTTGAATAGCTCGAGGAAAGATTTTTGAGCTTCAGAACTTTGGTGGCTTCTCCCCATAAGCTGCAGTCAGCAAAGCAATACTGTCAGCCCACACATTAGAAATGTCACAGGATTGCTTCAAGGGAGTGCGTTCTCACACGTGTCACAGAGACTTGGAAGACTGGGTTTTCCTCCCGAGAGTCACACTCCTATCAGTTATAAACCTGTACTCTGGGCATTTAGATCAATGATCTATTTCAGCAGGCTTACAAAAGTACGTCTCCACACCTACTATGTCCTAATCACTACAGCGACACAGGAAACCAGGTAGGACCAAGCAAGGAAAGGAAGACAGAGAGAATTGACCCCCTTCTCCTCCTGGCCTCTGCCCTTCTGTTGAACACTTTTCGGAGATGCTGTTCAATATTATTTCATATCGGTGCTACATATTATATATGCAGCAACTTTTCCATTTTCAACTTTGATACCACTACTGTTTATTTAATTGCCATGAAATATTTGCTACTTAGAAATAAACTATGAAGTGCTAAAACTCATTGATAAAGAATACTAAACATTGCAAAAAGAAATAGCCAGACCCCATTTAAAAAATATTTTAGTCAGTTTTGTTTTATTTGTTTTGTTTTGTTGAGACAGGGTCTCCCTGTGTAATTGTCATGGCTGTGCTGGCACTCACTATGTAGACATGCTGGCCTCAACTCACAGAGATCTGCCTGTCTGTCTCTGGAGTGCTTCCAGTCCCCATTTTAATAAGTAAGTTATAAACAATGAATTCTTTACAAAAAGTTCTACAACAGATCTCTTTTTTGAATTAAAGAAATTCCTTTCTTTCTTTTTGTTTGTTTTTATACTGGCATTGTCAATAATGAACCAAAAACAAAACAAAACAAAACAAAAAAACAAAGTACCACTACTTTTAAATGGCCGTATTTTTCTCTCCAGTGATTTAGCAAACTTTCTAATTTGACTGGACAAGACGATGTCATTTTTAGAGAGGTAGTTGTGTATGTATGAAAGAACATATGTAACATAAACTTTAATTGCAAATCACAATATTAAAAAATATTAAACATTGAAAGTCCCACCCAACTAAAACCAGTTTCTCAGATGCCTCCATTCTACCTCCCTGAGGTACCTACTATCTTGAACTTTCTATTTAGACATTTTGTGAATCTCTTTAAGGCAATGTTTTTATATATGTGCATTCCATTTAGTTTTGCTTAGGCCTTTATAAAATGCTACCTTGTCATACGTGGTGTTGAATTTTCTTACTTAGTACTATGGTTCACCTGTTGTGTGTGCCTGGTGTTGTGTGTCTCTCCCCTTTTCCCTACAGCATAATAGTCCGTTGTGTGACTATGACACAATCACATAGCCACCATTTTCTCTGTGGATACTGACTAATCCAAGCCTTTCTGTTTTTACAAACTTGGAACTTTCTTATCTCTGTTTCTGGTGCACTTAGGAAAGAATTTCTCTAACACTGACAGTTTTTTTTTTCCTCCAAAGAATCTCACAAAGAGCAGAGGATTTTTTTTTTAATTCTTTTTCCTAATAACAAGGCCACTGAGTTCCTTGGACTAAATTAATCTCATGAACTAAACTAAATTAAAAAATAAATAAATAAAAGTAAAAAAAAAGTTAGCTTTTATGAATGTAGGACAGTGGGGTTGTAACACAACAGCAAGGAGTGAGTTTACATCAGGGAGGGGCAAAGCCCTGGTATCGAGAGGGGTATCAGATGGTTTTGAGTAGAAGAACCCAAACCCCTGCTAATGGCCGCTCAGTTCCATTGGCTAAGACCAGGTTGGTTAATGGACCATCAGCATAAACGGAAATGAAATCACTTCAAGCCGAGTGATTATGCAAGCTTGGTTTAGGCTGCCTTTTTCCTTCGACCGAGGGCTGTGATGAAAACCACATAGAATAAAACGAAACAAAACAGGAAGAGAGGAAAAATTCCATGTGACTTCTATCTTTGGTGAAGAAATGGAAATACATGTTTGGCAGGAGCCTTCAGAATCCTCTGAACTATTACCTCCTCCTAGTTTCACTAACATGTTAACCTACTTACAGCAATTAGTGCTTCATTAGTAAGGCTAACTAACTGTTGCCGGGCCCTGTAATGACTCGCCAGGCTTTCCAGATACAAGCGCATAATCAATGTTTTCCAATTACTTCTATAGTGCAGCCACTATTTCAAATAAACTAGATAATAATACAAAGCCATTACTGGAGCTGAAGTAGCAGAGGCATTTAATTGCAAGGCAGTTCTTCTCAGCTTTTAAAATTTTTCACACTAATGAAGTGTCATACAAAAAAGTTGTATTGATTTTTCCACCACATGGCTTCAACCACAAATATGTAATTATCCCTTTTATATCTAGCTGGGGGATTAAAATAATCTATAGTATATAGCCTTTACTTATCCCTGATGGGTTTAGTAGTGCTTTTACCCTTTTCAAAATATGCGGCCCTTTGATGAATGAACTTTAGGCAAAATGTTGCTTTATCTGTTTCAAACCTTTGCTTTTTAAAGTCAGTTTGTGTGCAGGCATTAAAGTCTGAAATCACAAGCTTCCAAACCTGAAGACTACATTCCAGTACATTCGCATACTATTCCATTCTCCGAAAGCATCATGGATATTTTTTCTCCACTACAGAAGTCAACATGGGCGGATGCAATCGCTCGGTGTTCGCACCTACATTTGCATTTCACTATACTTACATTTTTATTTCCAGCTAACACTTTATTAACCGCATTATATTTTAATAGGAATACAGTGGCTTCTACATTAATTGGAGCCAATTCTTTCCCAGGTTTTTCAGGGGGCGGGGAGGTAACAATAACCCACTGGCATTAAACTTCTTATTTTCTCATTACAGTTTGGTCAATAAAGGAGTGGGGAAAGTATTTTCTTTATAAAAAGAGAAGGTCATTATAAGAATAAAATGAATTTTGCAGAGACCAGGAACTAATGTCAAGAGCATGGGCCTTTTTAAAAAATTACCTCATCTTTCTTGATCTTTTTACATATAAATCAGTCTCTTTAAACTCTTTTTTCGGTTTTCTTTCTTTTCTTTCTGAGAATTCTTTGGTTACACTTTAACATTATTCCAGTTTTATTTAGTAGGTTCGAAAGCGAGGAGCATAGCTTAAGTGCTGATGAGACAAACTATCTCCCACAGCTGCAGCGGCACAGGGTGGCTCGCCACCCCAAAATTCCAGGGTATGAGCGTTTCCCCTGGTTTGCCTTTGTGTGTTGTGTGGCTAAGGACACATAGAAGGTCAGATTAATACACTATATTTCTGGCTCTGAAAATCCCACCAAGCTGAATGTGGGCACCAAACATGTTAGATCTCAACACCAGAAGACCCTGAAGCAAAAATTAAGTAGTATAGAGATGCGAAATTAGTGCTTTTATGGACATTTTCAATCCAGATCATTGACATTTAGGATGTTTTCAGCAGAACTCTTGCAGCAACTACACTAACAGAATAGGTGCTCTATCCCGGTTATCATACACATGTAGGTTTCAATCTCGACTGTTACTTTAATCTTGTTTTTAAAAACTTGCACAAAATACCTTTTAAGGTCCAAATTGTCATATATACAAATGTGCCATGCCATGTACATTGTGAGATAAATCAAGCATAAATACATATTTAAAACAAATAAAGTAATGGATTTCTAAAGCTGTTACAGATACTACTTGGATCCATTCACACAAAATATCCCCTCATACAAAATAATTTCACAGTAAAGATGGGGCAGGCAGACAAGGGATGAAAGATGAAGAAATGGATTCATCAGAGCAGTCTGGATACCAGGAAGGGCGCCGTTTATTTTCAAATTAATTTGCATATAATATGTTTTAATATTGCCTCTTTTTTAAAAAAAAAAGTACCCTTAATTATGTTTCCTGCTATTCTGCCTACCTGAAGAATTGGTGTCTCTGGCTTTGTGTTGCTTATTTCTCTTAAAATTTAAATCATTGAGATAATTGCAACTGGGGATCCAGAGAGGCAGTGGTTATGGCCATGTTTGGGATGTGAAACTACAAGGCTATAGCAACACCTCCTTCCACGTGCTCTATACAGAAGATGTACATCCCTCAGCGAGGGGAAAATGTCAGCAAGAAACATGATTGTCTCAAAGCCAGATTATCATCAAGAGTTGTCAGGCACATAATACTGGACTTTCTGCCAGGGGGAAAGAAGAAATGTGTCCTACAGTATGGATTTCAGCCCTCAAGTCCGAGTGTGTTTGGAAGAGGTGTGCATTGCTAAAATCATAAACGTCATTACCTTGACCATCAACATGAAGCGATTAGAGTCATATTTATTGATGAAACTTTCAGCTCCCAGCCTCCCACACTGAGTGTGTATCATACAGCTGTCAGCAGAGCCCGGGCACCACAAAGGTGAGTGCTTGTGACATTTCCCTTTCATAATTTATGAAAACAATAGACCTTGAATTTTGTAGGATACCAGAATAATTTTAAAAACAGCCTCCAAGCTAAATTGTGTACAAAAAAAGGCACTTTTCTGGTGTCTGGTTTTTAGGACAATCAATTACAAACCATAGCAGAACCATAAATACAGCTATTATTATAATCCTGACATGAAGGTTACAACTGTGGTCAACTGTGGCAGACAGTGATTACCACCACACTGGAGCATAATTCTCTTACAGTGGAATAGTTATTGCAACATGTGATTTCTCATGGGTTTTATAAGGCCAGTAAAGGCCATTAAGTTATTTTCTTTCTTCAAGGTAAGTGTTTTGATTCTGTGGCTTGTTTGGTCACTGGAATATTTGAGCAGAAAATATAAGCAAAAAGTAAAAAAAAAAAAAAAAAGTGTGCCCCCTGTGTCAGTTCTCATATTAGCCTTGATTGGATGAGAAGGTCAGCAGTGACCTTGAACTGTAACTTAAAGGGAAGATCTGACCAGAAAAGACCACCACAAAAATGAAAGTGAAATCCCTCACCATTGTGGGACTTTTCATCTACCCATACATATTTTTGGTACACACGGATGCAAGCTCTGTACTCACTCAAGTTGTTCAGGTACCAACTTAAGGGAGGAAAGATTTTATAGGGATGTTAACCAGCTGCTTATCTTCTGGCTTTTATTTTGTAATAAGTAGACGGTGGGGAAGAGGGATTCAGAGTGGAGGGAGAGATCACCGAGCACCATGAGAATGTGGCTAATGTTTTCCATCATCCTATTTGGTTTAGCTAGGATGCTGTTGGAGTTACCACTGAGACAACGAGAGCTCACGACACAATGACATCAAACTGGAGGAATGTGCTGCCTGTGTTCACACAAACCATCTCTTCATTAAAATCAATGTATCTTAATGTCTTCTTGCATCCTTACTCCTAAACAGGAAGCAACTTATGTTTCTGTTTTACTCACAAGGTTAAAAATAAGCTAAGGCAGAAATGCAATGGACACTCCAAAAACTGATTAAAGAATTCTCCAAATGGGTGGCTCACTCAAGCTGCTTTCTCTGGATGAGTGTAGCTATCATCTCTCATCAAAGAAGCCTCCTTTCCAGCAAATGGAGGCCACCACACAGAACTGCAACTGCACAGTGCAGAGGTCAGTACATCATGGCGAGGCCAGCCCCCGTGGATGCATCTATATCTGAGCTCCTGCATCTCTGGCTCAAGGAACCTCAGAGAAGAGCAGATGAAGTGAGTCAGAATACTATGTCTTTCATGACAGTCATAAAAAATGGATGTGTAAACAAGATCAGAACAATGGACAAAGTAACACAGAAGGGGACATTTTCATGGGATCCCAGTCCTGGGCAAGAAAATCATAGGCAGCTAATGATACTGGGAGCAGAGAGTTGGCTTCCTGATTGGCTTGCCAATGCGGAGTGGCCAGCCCAGAGAGCACATGCACACATATCAAAATGACTTGGCATGTTGCATTTATATGTGTTTGTGCATATGTATATACATATATTTGTACATGTATGTATGTAACATTAATGAAAGAAAAAGGGGGCTATCAACTTGTAAATTGGGTGTATGGGAAGGGTTTGACAAAGGAATATGGGAGGATCTGGAGAGGGAATAGGAGCAGGGAAAGTCATATATAATTCTATTTCAATTAGAAACATATTTTAAAAATTCCACAAGGGGTCTCAAGGTAATGAAAAGCACGTGCGTTTATATATTTAAGGCTAAAATAGCTTGTCCAGGATAAGTCCCAGCTCTACCCTTGGGGAGATGCAAGAAACAAAGACAGTCTTACACTGATGGGAGGTCAGGCACATGCACATGACACGGTCTCGGAGGGAAGCAGTCACTCTTCCTATGTCATACGACAGTTGGTAGGAAATGCTAGGGTGTCCCCTCGGCGGCTACACCCATACCTGTCCCCAAAGAGGGTCTGTGCTCCACAGTCAAACCAAGGTCACAGCATTTTGCCCTGTAACTAGTCCTACCCATCACAGGTAAGGGGAGGCTCTGTTCTGACCCCTCCTGTGAGCAGTTTGGGTCCTCACACCTATGACACAGTACTCATGTGACTCCTCCCAAACTTCAGCTATTACAAGTCCATGTTTAAGTGTGTAATTTGTAGATACAGCTGGGAGACTGTGATTTAAAGCAGGGTCATGTGGCCTGGAGGCTGTGTGTGTGTGTGTGTGTCTTATCCACACATGTGGTTTCTATAATCTTCCTGACATGTAAAATGAGACCCGCAGGTGTGATGCAAAGACCTACTGGACTCCAGTGACTGAGCTTTGGAAAGCACAGAACACACATCTCGGAAGCCCTCAGTGTGTGATAGTTCTGATAATTATTTAGTGCAAAAGGTGTCCATGTGCACAGGCAGGTGTCCACCTATCCATGCTCCGCCCAGAACCACAGTCTCTGTGCCAAAGAGGATGAGAAAGAGATGGGTAGGTAAGAACGTGACAGAGGTAGAGGAGACGGTGGGCTGCCTGGAGGTAAGAGAGAAAGAAAAATTACAAATTGTCTTAGCATATGGGCTTCCTCCATGAAGAGAGCATGCCCCCTTCACATTTGCCCCTAAGAACCCTCCAAACTAGGGTGCCCATCCTTCCAGGTGGGTAAAAATCCACCCAGCTACCCTGCCAGCTCACTCTCCCGTCTCTTTCCTTCTTGTTCCGGTCTCCCAGGGATGAAGGCAGAGGAGCCATGTTGCACAGGGTTTGAGATGAAGCCTGTCAGCCAGCATCAGGGCTGAAAATTACAGCTGATTAAAGGAATAAAAAACCTCCAGGATCATTCGCTTTTCTTGAAATTGACAAGCGAAGGTTCTACCCCTTTAAACGCCTGGTGGGCGCTCAGCTCTGAGAGGAGCTTTTTCTGGAGCCCTGTTTATAACCCCGAGAAGGAGAAAGGAATGAACTGGTAACCTTTTATGAAGCTTTAAATGCTTTGTTTTCACTCTGCAACATTTTTTTCCCGTCTTACAAACAAAACCACCAGGAAACTTTGGTTGGAGAATAAACAGCATATTTTCCTAACAGAGGCAAATCTTCCAAAGCCAAGGAAGTGGGTAACTGTGAGTCCCCAGGTCTGCAGCTTGTTTTAGGGGGGAAGTGGGGTGGTCAGGTTTAAAGGGCTACAAAGCCCTGATTCCCTTTCTGCAGGAGCCCAGGAAATAATCTCCTTCCCAGCGCAAATAAAAGGGAGCTTCATACTCTCCGACAGTCACACTAATATAATGCCCTCTAAAACGCCTTGCGAGAACCGTGTTCTCAGCCATTAAGTTCAGGGATGCGAAGGAGACACAGTAACGCTGGCCTTATGGAGCCCGGTGTTGCGGGGACTCAAATCTTCCTACTGTTTGCTGCATTTTCTGTTTGCTGCTTTTTATGGGAACACACATTTTTATTCTTTTATGGATGTTAAAACATTTATAACTGTATAAGGTCAATGCAGAAAGCTTTTGCATTGAAACTGGAATTGGACAAGTAGTCACGAGGGATGGATTAAACCTAGGAGAAGCCAAAGTGAGCACTGTAAATGTGTGGTCACCATTTTAGGATGCTTCTAGAAGAACAGAGGTCCAGAAAAGCAGAGCCAACAATGCAGAACAGTGTCACAGGGTCACATTTGGTAATGAATAAAAATTATCGTTAAAAAAGGAGACCCCTCCCTGCTCTTGGCAATGCGTTTCTTCAAACATCAGAGGATCAACTTACCAGCCATCTATAAAAGTTGTCTCTGGTTAGTCTTTCATACTGTTCTACCAGATACGAGGCTGGGGTATTTGCAAATATCTCAGAGAAAAATCAATAGACTCAGAATTGGCTATCAGGGTTGCTTGGAACCACGAGAATACAGTGAGCTGAAGCAGAGAGAGAAGGGTCTGGTTCAATATGCCTGTTTTCTGTAGGCAAGGCTCAGGTAGAGGGCTTCTGAGTGAGCAGGCACTTCCATTCTTGAATTCCTCCATTTCCTAGTTTTGTGAGACTGTGGATAATTCAGTATCTGTCCCATCTTCAGTCTTTCCCTCTGTCTTGTGGGTTCTGCAGGTCTGCCCGGTTGCCTACTTGCAACATATAGTGCCATCCACATGTTAGAGTTTGTCCTGTTTATCCAACAGCAAAAACGAGTGAACAACTATGGTGAATGCTGACTCAAGAGACAAAAGGCCAGCATCCGAATACTTGTGCGTTCACCAGGGGAGTTAACAACCTTGTCCTGCCTCTCATTCAAAACATTCAAAAACTGGGAGTCTTATGCCAGCCCTGTTGCTCGTGAAATGCCTTGAAAAATATCAGATGCTCAGTAAGTATTAGTTTCCATGATGTAATAGAAGTGCTTCCGAATATGATATCTCAATACTCCTTAAAACTTGGTGTCAGTCAAATACACCGAGGGGTATTTCACCTTTTCCTATGACCTATATGGAGTCTCAGAATGTTCTTATTCATTCCGAGACTTCCCCTTTAAAATGCCACATTCTCCTCCACTCTTCTCTCTGTGATGAGTCACTGATGTCCAGGCAATGCCTAGGCCATGTCAACAATCCCCTCCCCCCAAAAAAGGTTGACGTTCTGATTTGCATCAGTATGACTGGGGGTAATGAGCTTGATGGCTCAGCCTATTAGTGCAATCAGTTCAGCAAGTGGGCTGGCTCAGGGACTGCCTCTTCTGTTGAAAATCAACATCCAGAGCCTCTTGGATCGCTAACATGTTCATGCCCTTAGGAAGGGCCTATTCTAATTGGATACAGGGACCCAGGTGAAAGGAAAATTAAATATCTCTATCATGGGTAAAAGAGTGGATTTTTCTTTGCTTTTTATTACAAAGCACACTCAGAAGGATCAATTTACCTCAGCACCCAGGATAATCACTGGCCCATCCCTAAGCCCTCCAGCATCCAGACCTGTTGCATGGCATATACCTAAGGGCTTGAGGATCATAATTTATGCCCAGCAGTTTTCCTCTTTTGACTTTAGTTTTGATACCACATCATGATTCAAAGCTTGGAGCACCATAAATTTTCTCCAAATGTGTGGTAATTCCTGGGTGCCGTCCAAAGTTATGATTCATTTATACTGGAGTGACAGCATAATACCTAGGTGTCAGAATCCATTAAAACTGTTCAATGTCTTCTGTTTATTTTTAGAACCAATTGAGACTTAACTGATGGTGAAAAATATACAGTCAAGTGTGTTTACTTCACCTTTACAAAGAATCCGTTATAGTCCCAATTAATTTGTTATTCCTGTCACAACAGATACGAGAAACTTCAAAACTGTCATTATTGTTCCTGCCTTTTTAGGCTTTGTATTTATTTTTAACCCATTCAGAGGTACCTGTCTATTGTGAGCTAAGGATCTCTCTCTCCTCTCTCTCTCTCTTTCTCTCTGCCTCTATGTGTGTGTGTGTGTGTGTGAGAGAGAGAGAGAGAGAGAGGGCATAGGATTTAAAATATAGGATAGCCTTCTGTTCTCATTTGATAAAACAATAGCCCATATACCCAAGACAACATAACCTCATACAGATTCTGCACTTAAACTACATTTTTCTTGCTTCCACTGTAACATACTCTCCTTTATATTACCATAAAAGATTTCTTTCAGAATATATAGGGGCTTGGTTCTGGTGAGGTAGACCAGGTAGACAACAGTGAAGTGTGAAATGCTCTAAATGTAATGGTCATTACCATTAAGATATTGATCTATGTGATAAACATGAATTTTTTTCTTATTGTTTCTGAGCCTGAATATGTGTATCTTTTAGTGGAAAAGTCTGCAGTGCACTGAGAGGAGTGAGTGTTAGGTCTTTCAGCAAAAATCACATGTCTTAGAAGACATGGAATCTTGTTTTTAGGGAAGTATTTTTCTGTAATCATAAAATATAACCATTCACAATGGAGTTTTAGGGTAAGCACGGACACTATCAGAAGAAGGGAGTCTGAGATGACTTTTATCTCTGAAAATCCTATTTATACTCCAGTCAATCACCGTAAGAAGAATTAAAAACAATTCAGACACAGGGAAGGCGGGTCAGAGAACAATCTACCTCATTCCTGCTACTATGTGGAGTTGTAGATGCATCCTGACAGTGCCAACTGTGGTGGTCAGGATTTGCTGTGCACACTCTGACATGGCCCACACCTAGGGGGCTCAGGATGCTGTGAGACTTCAGGATGGGCCTTAGTTTACTTCCCATTTAGATTTGCACTGAGCTCTGTGCCCTTGAACTGGCATTGGAATCTCTCTGCATCTCACACTTCCCTTAAGAAAATTGGGAGCAGTACTGGTGTTCCCCAACCCCCATGCGTGTGGTGAGAGCAAAATAACACAATGCATCAGAGGCAGAAAGCACAGTTCTAGGCACATGATAAGTCTGCATGTTGGTCATTAATGTAATAGTTGTTGAGAATACAGACAGGAGGAAGGGGGTGGGGGTGGGTGAAGCAACAGGACTGCCAAGCTTGGAGGGTCATACAGTTAGGAGAAGGGACTGAAGGAATGAAGAATGGGTGTGGACTCTAACATCTGTCTCACGTAAGTGGACCATTTTACTTGAGTGCCTTGACAATCACAGCAAGAAGAGAAGGCTAAGGAATAAGACAATGTAAGAACTCCCCAAGGAGCCAAAATACTTCGTCACAGAGTTCAGAAAGCTGGGCCTTATCTAAGAAAATCTATAGACATTACTACTTCTAGAACAAGAACCCTGTCTTCTATATAGGTTCTCTTGAAGATTTCTAGCCTTATGTAGTCTAGAGACAGCATTAACCTTAAGTCCAGGAAAGGAGAGACTGCCTGGGTGTGTATCAGAGAGGTATACAGGAGGCAAGGGATTCTGGTGAACAGAGACTCAAGGTGCTGATGGGGATGAGAACCATGGCTGTGAGCGACTGCCTCCCCCCACCCCCCCCATCTACCCTCTTCTTCACAACAGCAATGGAGCAAAGGGAAGCCTGAAGAAATACAGGCACATTTCAAATCTAAGAAAATGTAAACCACTCAACCATGTAGTAATTGTGGCTTGCTCACACTGCAACTGGAGAGCTCTGGGTGTGATTGCCTAATTGTATAATTTGTGACAATGAAAAATGTGTTAAGAATAACCTATCATAAGTTAGTATGGGAAATATTTCTTCAGTGTCTCCCAAGAATATTCACATGTGGTTGGATAAAAGGAGCAAGCTGTAGTTTTTGTCTTCTGACATTGAGTGCCAGTGGATTTGCTTCCTAGGTTGAGAGCAGAAATATCACGACCTATGCCTGATTTAGGTCTACCTCTGACTCCAGCTCAGGCTTTAAGTACCTTTGCAGCAATCTTAGAACCAACAGTTCTCAGTCTTCAACTTGCTGATTCAAAAATCTGTTGTTCCTATAATTATCCTTCAGAAGCACAAATCTTGTCTTGTTGTTCTGGGCAGAAGACTCCACATTTCCCAGAAGTAAGAACACTAACGCGCCTCAGAATAGCACAGAAAAGTGATCCTGATCTAGGATTGGCCCCTTCCTCATAGAAGATGCTAAGTCCTACCATGCTATGGCTTCCAGTTTGCTTCCCCCAGCCCTTGCAGTACCTCATGTACAGTTTAGCTTCTAGTAGAGCCATGTCCCTACTGCAAAGGTCTGTGCAGCCATTCTTATGGGAATTCCTAGCCAAATAGCTTCTATTGCCCAAGACTACTCATGCTGGCTGCAGTCTCTTCTCTGATGGTCTCTGTGTTCTGCAAACAAGACTCTCTTGTCATCATACAAACTCCCAAAAGAGCCATAGCATCTATTGCTTTGCATTGTGATGATTTGTAGACACACTTGATTCATATTCTCTCTTTCTCTCTGTCTCTCTCACGCTTCGGGAACAGGGAAATGTCTGAGAGGCGGATAGAAGTTCAGTTCCCCCCTGAACATTGCTTTAACATAGTGAAGCAAAACAGGCTGGATGGTGTTAAGAGCAAATGAGGCTGTGCATTTGAATTGAGATTTCAGTTGTGAAGAGAAAGGGTGTAAGCACCAAATATTTCCAATATAGTTCTCCTAATCATGGGTGTCAAGGCTCATTAGTTGTTTCGAGTCCCTGGGGGGACTTGACACAGCCAAGACTTACTCTACAGGGATCAGGGAAAGTACCAGCAGTGCTTTCAGTACAGCACACTCTTCATGCACAAGAATAAAGTCATTACTTACGCTGTGAAACCTTGGAAAGGATGCTAGAAATTTAAGCCTTAGTTTCTTCTTCTATAATATGGGAATAATTGGAATGCCTTTTTTCATTGGATTGAGAGGATTAAACTATTATATAATATATAACAGCATATTGTAAGTGCTGAAGCCTGATTGTTTCTCACCACAATTTCAAAGCCCTAACCCCCTGTCTTGACTGAAGTTGGAGATAAGGCCAAAGTAAGTAAGCATAAGTTAGGTCATGAGGGTGAGGCCTTGAATGAATGGAATTAGTGGCCTTATAAAGAGAGACACCAATAAAAGTGTCTTTCCGTGTGAACACAAGGACCTGAGTTCAACCCCCAGCAGCTGTATAACAAGTATTGGCCGTGGCCACACACACTTGAAATCACAGTGTTGGGGAGACAGACAGGTGGATCCCTACAGCATGATCGCTGAACATCCCAAACAGTGAGGAAGGCCTGTCTGAAAGATCAGGATGAAGCTGGGTGTGGTGGCACACAACTTTAGTTCCAGCACTGAGTTCAAGGCCAGTCTGGTCTACAAAGAGAGTTCCAGTGCAGGCAGGGCTACACAGAAAAACCCTGTCTTGGAAAAAAAAAAAAAACAACTTTAAAAAAGATCAAGGTAAGTGTCCATCCGAAGAACAACATCTGAGGCTGTCCTCCACAAACACCTGGACACCCAAGAACCTGCACCTGCACAGCTGTGTGTATGCTGGCACATGCACACACTCATGCATGTACACACATGTACACATTCATGCATGTATACACATGAACACACATGTGCATTTGAACACACATATACATATGAATGGAAACACCATCAAATTTACATTCCTCCCTCCCTCCTCACTTCTTTGTTTCTCTCATTCACGGGAAGAGACGGCCATCCCTTATGAACCAGAAACCAAATTAGTTGGGACTTTGATCACAGACTTCTCAGCCTGTGAGCAGGCCAGTTCTGTTATTTAACTCACCCAGCTTATTTACGGTAGTCTGGGAAGACTAAGATAATTAACTCCAAGTGAATTTGGCTACCATTGTTATTATTGTGATTATTCCACAGCTTGTATTTCCCACCAAAGCGTCTAACAGTATTCTACTGGCCTCTGGGTGCCTTTTGTTTTGATTGAAAAACTGCTAAAGCAAACAGGTCTCTCCCACATTTTTTTACTGCTGTGGTTTCAAAGGAAAATTAACATTCAGACTTCTGTGAGAGGCAATGACCATATGTAGAGGAAGCCAGTGCTATGCCCACTTTCTGAGGTTTCCTGCTTGTAGCCATCAGGGGGTGATGAAGGCTTTGGGTTTTCTATGCAGAGCGGGATGCCCCAGCTGACAGCAGACCATCCTTTCAATTTTGAATAAAATGAGTGGAAGATAGCTGGGAAATTCTGCTCTTTCTGCTTGAGTGAATACCTGTCATGCTTCTTACATCTACCGCAGCAATTAACACACACAAAGCTAGATTTGCTAAGCCCATGCTCCCCAATGGGGGTGTTAGCTTATACCAGCGAATAGCAAAGACCTCTCTGAATTTTTTTTTAAGTAAGCCCGCTTGTCCCTGAGCCCCTGTCCACACAGCAATGGAGCAACTTCTGCATATGCACACAGCGCAGTCCAGCACCCTCTCCTCTCCGTTTGCTTTTGTTTCAGCAGGGCTTCCCTGACACTCACCTGTGGACACAGTCAGACTTCAGTTTTGCTCTGGAAACCATCTTTCCCACAGACACATTGCTGGCCAAGTCGTTAGTGGACAACTGTGTCTCGGCCAGTTTTAAAGAGTAGTCACTTTAGGGCTGGTTTCCATGCCTTTGCCTTTTGTTTTCTTTTTCCTTCCTGAACTAAAACCAGATCTCCAGACTTGTGACCCATCGAGCAAAATAACCCCCGTTTATCTCCACTTGTAGCAGCTACGTGGTAGCTCACTCACCACGGCAGGTCTTGATTCAAGGTCCTGGGTTTCTCCTCTCTCTGACTCCCAAGGTCTGTGCACCTTTTCTGACACATGTACGCTCCAACTCTTGAATCCCCCTTCCCTGGATCACGGCCCTTCCTATACATTGTCTTGGAGCAAGTTCTCATTTCAGTATGTAATCTATGATCAAATATGATTAGTGCTAGAATTGCTAATAAGGCAGCTAATAATACTCCAAAGTGCCATAAGGCTTTTCATTAACAGGCTTCTATGTCAGGGAACACCAAGTCTGAGGATTTGGGGGTTCAAAAGTTACAAATGCACTGCCCTTGAAGATGCCTTTCGGGTTGCCCACATTTTGCATTTTGCTTTAATGCAGCTGTGATATACTGTTGCCATTATTTCCTACAAGGGAGAGCGTCAGAGCACCGCCCCCATCCACACCAGAGCACCCCCATCCACATCAGAGCACCCCCATCCACATCAGAGCACCCCATCCACACCAGAGCACCCCATCCACATCAGAGCACCCCACCCCCATCCACAGATTCTCCCTCAGGGATTTAATTTTCATTAGATTATGTGTGGTCTAGAAATATTAGGTGGACAACTTCAGAAATAATTCAAATGTTTTCAATAATATTTATCGGTCCATGGTTATAATTGTCTTATTTTACTATCACTATCTCATTGTGCTTAATTGGTAAATTAAACTTTATTGTTGATACAGATGCGATACATGGACAGCTTGATATTACATGTAGTTTCCAACAGTTACTTAGGTTCTCCAAATGCATCCCCTGCTGATGGGGGACTACTGCGTAGCTTGAAGAATGAGAATAGGCATACTTTCAGCTTAAAGAAATCTTTGGGAGCTATTCAATTTAGTGCTATGAAAGATGATCTACAAGTATTTCTAGTAGTTCAGTGTGTACCAGTGAATACTTGGTCATGAGCTAGCATAAGATCCCAGGCAGATGAGAGATACCACAATATCCAACTCTTACATTTTCCTAGGGAGGATGCATTAATTTTTCCAGATCACCCATCTGTATTGACCCTCTGACCTCCCAGGCGTCTTATATGCACTCTGATTTTCAAGTGTGATAGGCCCATCTTGGGTTTCTTCCATGTTTTCTTTATTGCCTTCTATTGGACTATTTCATGCTAGTGAATGGGGGTCTCTTACACTTTGGGTGCCTGTTGCTGCAGGTCGGGGTATAGACAGGAGTAAGAAGTGGATAGCCTTTGCTTTCATTTACTAATCAACCATTAAGAACCAGGTACTATATAAGTCATTTGCTAAATGCCGATTTGAATTCCATGATGAGCTCACAGGCTTTGTACAGTCTCAAGTCTCCATGAGAGGAAACAGGTGCAGAGGTTGTTCTCCCCCAGCTGTATCGTGGTCAATGTCAGACCCCAGGTGTTCAGCCAGCCACACAGCTGCATCGTGGTCAATGTCAGACCCCAGGTGTTCAGCCAGCCACATTCTAAGCCCCACTCCACTGTCACCATTTCTTATTGGAGTGGGTAGCCTTGACTCAAGGTTGAAACTCCAGATGTTCTGCTCTTGACAGTTTTAAAAGTGACCCAGAACCACAGGTGCTTTTTTAGATGTCAACTACTCTCCCTGTTAACGTGGGGTATTCAACACCTATCCTGTAATCTCCCAATCATCCTAAAGGATCCAGGATATAGCTCACCATTTAAATGCATAAATGAAAGATGTAACTGAGAGGTCAAGGCTGCATTCAAAGTTAATGATAGGAATCTCTGAAGGTTTCCATGAACATCAGGCCATCGCGGTAATCTGCGCTTGTGTTCATTCTTTAGTACTTGTTATTCAGCCCAGGCCAGTCAACATGGCCCAATCACTGCAAAATGATTGCTAGCACCGGCTTTAATTCCCAGGTTATCTTATTATCCAGAGATATTTGTCCTTATTATTGTTATTCTGGGGAGTCAGTGTCAGAAAATCGGGAATGATTTGACAATCCCGAGAAGAGAGATTGAAGATGGGGCTGGCATAAAAAACACTGGAACTTCTTAGTTCAAATTTGTATGGAAATTATTCTTCTGGATTGCAACAGAGGCACAAGCAGAGCCCTTGCTAGGCTACCAGTTTCAGAGTAAGTTAAAGGCACGTCTCTAACTGTGTACACAAGCAGGCACAGCTGATAGTCTCTTGAAGGGAAAGGATTGTAACTTATTCATCTTTGCCTCCAGGTGCACCTAGTACATGCTCAATGCATGTTTGTCAAATTAAATAGATTTTTTCTGAGGAAGCGTAAGTGGCACAGGGAGTTAATTGAAAAATAATTCACACAAACCAGGCAGGAAAGATATTTAGGGAGCACATAAGCAAAGAGTCATGGTTGGGAAAACCAGTGTAGCACCATCCCATGCCTTATTTCCATGAGGCTCTAGTACCAGATCACTGACCGAAAGCTGGGTGGCTTGTACAAAAATAAATACAGTCTTGTATAGTGTCATTTTCTTGAAACTTTGGGGACACCATTCTCTTTTTTTGTCTGTTTTGTTTCTGGTGCTGTTTGTCATTTCTTGGCTGATGGTGGTCAGCTGCTGAGATCTTGGTCTTCATCTTCCTCGTATGTTTCTTGGACCATCTGGAAAAACCACAATGACTACATCTTGGATTCCTTAACAACAAAAATCCTTGTATTCATTAATTCTGATGCTATGGTAATAATACTATGAACAAAAGCAACTTATGGAAGAAAGAGTTTATCTGGCCTGACAGTTCCAGAGGGTTACAGGGCAGGCATTCCATTATGGCAGGTGTAGCGTGGCAGCGGGTGAAAGGAGCAAGAGAAACTTGCTAATCACATTTCTGTTCGCACACAGGAAGCAAGGAGGGAGAGTACAGGAAGTGTGGCAACACCACAAACCCCCGCAAAGCCTACCCCCAGCGGCACTTTCTCCAGCAATGCTCTACTTGCTAAAGGTTTGTAAGTTCCTGCAACAGTTCCACCAGCTACCTGAGCCTGTGAGGGACATTTCTTACATAAACTACCACAACGTTTGTTCTTCCCAAGTGAGGTCCCAATCACAGCTTCTTGCGTGTGTGCCTACCTTTCGTATCAGGAGGGAGGACCAGTCAAGCCCCAGACCTTATGTGATACCAAATACTCTATCTAAGGAGCCTGAGGCTCAGGTTCCAGCACTGACTTGGCTGGGCCTCACAGGGTACAGTAAGAAAGTCAATGGGTTTGGTGGAGAGAAGAAACACTGGGATAAAAAGCAGGGATGATAACTTTAAAGCTGTTAACTAGTCCTTCTTCACTTAAGCACTTCACTTCTCTCTTTCCTCCTCAGCAACAGTTTCTTTGCTGTAGATACAGGGAGGAGAGAAAAAAAGATAATACCATCGACAAGAGGAAAAGCTATAAGAAAGGCCAATTTCCATGCCTGTAAAGAGAAGCAAAGGCCTTGGGAACCTCTTAAGAGAATATAGAAGTGAAAGGATTAGAAATATACCTCCTATCCCCTGGTTGTGCTGAAATCCCAGAGGAAAGAGCAATGCTAAGCAGGGGTCAGGAAGGGTGTGGGTCAGCTTCTTATGAATGTCTCTTCACAGGACGCACTGCACAACCACCACCGAGTGCAGTGGTAAGACCAAGCAAAGAAATGAGCTGTGTCAGCACGGTGCAGCATGCTGGAGCTCTTCTGAGTCTGATTGGCCTGCACCACTTTTAGTAATCCCACCTAAAGCATGCCCATACTGGAAACAGCGGAACCTGAGCATTCAATCTAATAACATAAACTGGTTATGTGGTTGGAAAATATCGGAACTCTAGCCAGGCTCCAGGGTGTGCACACCTCTGGAAGAATGCAGACAAAAGTCAAGAGAAAAGACCACAAGTTTATCAGTAACCTAAGCCAGCACCTGCTGCCACAGACACCGGCGGACTATAGAATGTAGGCTCTCCTGTGCCTGGGAGGAAGGGATCCATTGAAGATGCTAAGGCATCCTATGAGGAAAGGGATTCCCAAGGAGGAACACAAGGAGAAACTAGTTTTTACAAGTAGTTTGTCTTGAAAATTTGTTCTGCACGTTAATTCCAGAGATGGTAAAAAAAAAAAAAAGAATGTAGGCTCTCCATTTCTCAGGAATTAGAGGTTAAGACAATGACAGGAATCTCCCATCCATCCCAGGACACCTTCCTCCCTACTATTAGAAGGCTGGGTAAAGCCACATGGAGGCACAGGACAAGAGTAGGAAATAAAAGTCTGCCATACCTAAATCATCTACTGAAATTGTTTGTTCAGACTGGATTTAACAATGTAGGCTTAATGGATTGTCCTCGATTCTCACCCTGCCCTGGCTATACAAGGGCTTTGGGGTACATACCAATAGCTTCAATCATTGAAAATGGAAACACCGTTTTCCTTGCAAGTGTGTCAGGGTTGAATGTCATGCAAGCACATATGGTTAAAAGGTTAGATAAGAGGATAGGGAGATGATTCAACTGGAGAGATACATGTCTTGCAAGCATGGAGACCTAAGACCGTCCCTAGTGCCCTTATTAAAAGCTGGAAACAGTTGTGTGCCCTTGTAACCTCAGTGCCAGAGAGGCAGAGATAGGCAGATCTCTGTGCTTCACAGGTCATTCTAATCAGAGAGTCCCAGCTTCTAGCAAGAGAAACTGTCTCAGGAAACAGGATCGATGGTTCCTGAGTAATTAAACCCAAGGTTTACTTCTGGCCTGCACGCCCATGTGCACATATACCTACATATCTACATGACCTCCACAAATATATATGTGCACACACACACACACACACACACACACACACACACACACACATGAATTGATTTCTAAGTTAAGTATTTGAAAAAAAAAAACATTATCTTATAGAATTCAGATTAGACAACAATAGTCTAACACTAATAATATAACCTAATGTTAATCATGAGAATACGGCAATATAGCCCTTTAGAGTATCAATTGTCTCAGTCCCGTAGGACTTAACCTTAAACATCATCAACTTCATGCTAGGATCTGGGATCAAAACATTAGGATCTGGGGCTCTGCTTGAAGAATCCAGCTGCCCACAGTCCTTCTTCAACATACAGCTGACCACGCCTTTGGAAATCCTTCACCACTTTTTCTTCCTTGTGGTCTTTTTATGTGATTAAATGTTTACCAAAGCCTTCTGACTTTGTGTAGACTCTGTCTGAACCTAACATTTACACCTTTGATTACTTTCTTGGCAGCACAGTGGTCTTTTACTTATGGAGAACCATGCCTTCCTTTATAACAGACAGAATATTTAGGTCACGCCAAGCATTTTTATTTTCCTTTGTCTGATTACTAAAAAAAGGATTGTACCGAGCAGGAAATAGCTAGATAAATAACACACTGACACTTCTTGCAAGATATCTATTTTTAAAAGAATCATCCAGGCTTTGTTTGTGGTGTTATATTCTTAACAGTACTGGAGGCTATCCCATTATTCAGCAATTATGCACGTATTAGCTTCTCCTTCACATCAGTGGGTATTGCTCTGCTAAGTCCATGTTCAACATTCTGAATAATTACTACTTCAATGATGATGGCATCCATGGTCCATCTTAATACAATTAAAGTAATTTCCAATTATCTTTTCCCTACTTACTGGAAGTCTTGCTCAAGAAAAAGAGGAAAGAAAATGGACGCAGTGAAGTTATGGAACAGGTGTATAGAGAGTCAGGTTCTCTGATAGAGAAGCTAGTGGTACCCTAACACTTTGAAGGCTTCCCCCCATCACAGTCCAAACCCTTTACACCTCCAGTCCAGAGGCCTCATAAACCAGCGACACAGATGTTTGTGCAAGCGCAGTTGTAGTCTATCATGAATGTCTCTGCGTGGGCGGGAGAGGCGCCTCACCACCAACAGCCATTCATCAGCACTTGCCGAACTGCTCACATCTGACCCCGGCAGCAATAATGCCACATCAAGTAGGCCAACTACCCAGTTTAGCAGCAGAGCAGAGAGCACAGGCTGGCTCCAAGATTAAGCACATTGCTGCAGCTCTCTAGTCCCTGGAGCTCGGTGGGCTGATGTTGTATTGATTGAGAAACTTTACCAGTAAGTATCACAAACAACAATAGCCAGGTCAACGACCCGTGATGCCTGAATATGAAACCCTCGGGGGCTGCACTCTAGGCTGAAGCGCGCTATCATGATGTCTGAGCACAGGTTGGATAAGGTTTCCCAGGAAGGAAAGAGTGAGAAGTTGCTGTTTCCAGTGACATTTAAGCAAGTCCACATGGGAACAGAGTGAGAGACAATGGTGTAATTATCCCCAGCTTCCAACTGCTACAAAAATACCTGTCATCTCTCCCTGTTTATGTGTTCTCTAAGCCTTCTGTTTCTCACTTTTAATGCTTTTGGGGTCTCTATGATGCCTAAATCCAATATGTAAACACAGGTAGTATTCAGAGAAAATAAAAAATAAATATTACCATATATCAACAGCTTCCATTTTAATTTGTAAAATTAAAAGAGGATTTTGATTAGACCTTTTACTTGACCACTTATTAGATGAGCTCCAAATGTGTGTGTGTGTGTATGTGTGTGTGCATGCACATGTGTGTCTCAAGTATATTTCTGTATACAATGATTGTTTTCTTTTCTGAGAATTAGATTTAAATGGTTCTTGTGTTTGGAAGTTCTTGAGTCAATGTATATAAATAGTCACAATACCAATTTCCTGGGGGAAATATTATAGCAGTGCCCCAGTCCTGATACATGAATGTAAGCACACACATACACACACACACACATGCTACACCTCTGACATGAACATCATCAAATTACATCTCATGAATGCAGGATATGATGACTCTCTGCTCAAAATCCAATTCTCTTCTTGGGGAGATAGATTTTCCTTCCAGGGTTTGTTTGGACATGGACCTTTTCACCACCCCCCAATATGGAGCCTTTCATTCCTTGCTGTGAACACTTTTATGCTTACATCTACCACCAATGGCCATGGTAGTTATGGATATGCTAAATTCTCTGTCTAGAACTCAAATTCCTCAAAACAAATGGTTCCCATTGCCCACTTCCATCTTCCTTTCATTGCCAGAGCTCACTGCAATATGGTTTGGTACTGTATAGAATAAGTGTCCAAAACATCCATGTGGTGTCATATACCTGCAACGCCAGCCACCGAGAGGCTGACACAGGAGAACTGAGAGTTCCAGGCCAGTCCTGTCTGCATAGTGAGCCCGTCAGCCTAGACTCTGTCTCAAGCAAAACAACTCTGGATAAAGTCACAGAACTAGACATGATAAATGCATTCTTGTCCAGCCAGTACCTAAGCAATCATGCTCTGGTACTCTAGGACTTCAGGTTGATGTCCACAGACACATGCCTCATAAAGATAGGGTTTTTCTTTAGGGAAGTTAAGCTGTATCTACCTGGGAAGTGCCAAGCTTTTGGTCATTTATATTTGGTTCTTCAAGTATAAGTTGAAATTTTGATGCAGCGAATGAAGTACAGTCAATTTTGGCATCTAGAAGAGGTATGTCGACTGAGATTGACATTTACCAGATATGATCATTTTTTGGCATAAAGTCTCACTATGGAGTCCAGGTTTGCCACATATATATATGGCTCAGAATTTTTTTAAAGATCTTCGTTTCTGAAGTTGCTTTAGGCATGCCCTTTCGGTGTTATGGTAATTCTCCATGAATACCTTGACAAGATTATTTTTGTAGTAGAAGTTGCTCATCGGATGACAAGCAGGTACTACATGTCTCAAGTTAGTATCACTGAGTAATATAAACCCCATTTGGGGGAAATGACAAAAAGGACAAATCCCAAAAGATTCCCAGTCTAGGAGATAAGCTTTATCATGACTTCCATTCAAATCCACAGTGCTGTGGTAGAGCAGACTGCCTCTCCACATGCATAGCTGGTCCTGAGGAATCGACTTTCCTGGAGTTTGAGATTAAGTACACACCAGTCTACCTAGGAACTATGTATGTCATACTCACTAACTGTGGCTGTGTGGCCGTGTGCTAGTCCATGGAACGTGACGTAAGGAAACTGAGTCTTCCTTAGGTGACTGACATCTGCTTCCCCTCTCTCCATTTCTTAGGGGAGGGGATGCGTTGGATGGCAATGGTTTGACCTTGCAGATCAGAGCAACCCCTTGCAACAAGGGATCCGTTAGTGATGTTCCATGGGTTAAATGCAGCCCATCCCTGGTTTTCATAGGGCCTGTGAGGCTAAGCTTTTTAAATATTTAAATATTCAAACCTCAAAGGGAGACTTTGTGACTAATGACAATTATGTGAATTTCAAATTTCACTGTTAATAAAGATTTATTGGGACATAGTCACACACATTCAGTTTTGCAGTGCTTTATGGCTGCTTTTAGGTTCCAGCAGTAGAATGCAATAGTTTTGAAACCAAAATCATATACTTCACAAAGCCCTAAGATATTTCTATTTGAATTTTTAGAGAAAAAAAATGCTGAACCTTGTTTAGAAAACATTGTAACCATAGCTGAGTGGTGCCTGGGCTCTCACTTCATGAAATACAGCTACTTGGCATCCCGAGGTGGTGGCAGTGGGGTGTGTGAATGATTTGTTTCCTGTAGTGCTGGCTTTTGAACCAAGGGCCTCTCACATTGAGATTTTTCTCTTTTCTTCTTTTTTTTTTTCTTTTTGAGACAAAGTCATTCTCTGCTGCCAAGTCTGTTTTGGTTCATTCTGTAGCTGAGACAAACCTTGAACTCCTGACTCCCCTTCTTCCTGAGTGGCTAGGATTACAGGCTTATATCACCAGGTTGGGCTAGATACTTGCTTTTGAGATAGATAGAAGTAATGTTATATTTTGTTTAAGCCACAGTTATTTGGTCTTTGTTAAAGTATCTGAGCCAGAGAGCTCTGCTTAGTACAATTACCTTGAGACATATAAATATCACCACAGACAAGCTACAACTAAATGTGAAAAAGGGGGGGGGGGATTAATTCCCTCAGATGAAGTGGATGACACAGCCAGTGATGTTCCTAGGGACATTTGACAGGCTGCTTCCCCAACACCCTGCTCTCCTGTCCCCTCACTGGCTGGCTATAGCACTCGGGAGGGTAGGCCCTTTCTTGCCTGGGCAGCACAGTGGACCTGGTCAAGATGGTAAGGCCATGGGTGAGCCAGCCCAGAGGGTGTGAGAGTGAGAGTAGGAGAGCTGGCCCAGTCCCTCACAGATAGCAGCACTTGGGAAAGTGGACCCTGCACCTTGTCTGGGTAGCACAGTGGAGCTGCTTCTAGAGGTATGGGTGGAAGGGAGCCAGCCCCAAGGGCATGAGACCAGGAGAGCTGACCCTACCTCTTGCTGATAGCTGCACTGGGTGGCCTAACCAGAACAGTGCTGGAGAGCTCGCCCTGGTAATGTGGATAAGGGAGAGCAGGCAGGCTGACCAGCTCAGATCCAGGGCTCTGAATTGTCCCACTCCAAAATCTACATCATCTGTGAATGGTTAGAATGCATAAAAGGTCCAGTCCTGCTGCTCTGAAGCTATAGATCGTCAAAACACAGGGCAACAACAGGATAACCAGGAGAAGTACTGATAAAGGTCCAATATTAAAGGTGTCACAGAAGCCAGAGATCTCAAAGTAGACAAATGACTCATTGCAATGAACATTTTCAAGTGAAGATGTGTGGACAGAGGGATACACTGTGGGATACACTATGACATATTACAGCTTCCATGATGAGATATTTTTATGCTGTGAGTGTGTGTGTGTGTGTGTGTGTGTGTTTTATTTGGGGGGCATTGCAAGGACAAAGATGGATATGAGGAGATGAAGAGATGAGAGAGACTATGGTGCATGATATAGAGCTCACAGAGAATCAATAAAAAGTTTTTAAAAAATGGGTTTGTAATCAAGGTATTTACTGGCACTCAGAATAGAAGTGTGGATGATCAATCCCCAGACTCCCTAGCAATTTAGGACCATGTGATTCAATTTTGTCTACCAGATATAGACAAAACCGTGTGTGTGTGTGTGTGTGTGTGTGTGAGAGAGAGAGAGAGAGAGAGAGAGAGAGAGATGACTGAGGCAAGAGAGATTCTATACCTCTTTCTATTTCCCCTGATGGTCTCTCTTGTTTTATCCTGCAATGAACACCTCTGATGACTGGCACTCCTGGATTATAAGATGAGTATGGACATGGCCACCATGACCAAGGTCAGTGGGACAGGATGACTAGAGGACTAATGTGCTGGATAGTTTTATGTCAACTTGACACAAACTAAAGCCATCCGAGATGAAGGGACCTCTATAAGATGTGGCTGTAAGCAAGCCTGTGGAGCATTTTCTTGTTTCATGATTCATGGGAGAGGGCCCAGTCCATTGTGGACAGTACCTTCCCTGGGCTGGTAGTCCTGGGTTCTATAAGAAAGCAGGTCAAGCAAATTATAGGGAGAAAGCCAGTAAGAGGGCCTTCTCCTTGGGCTCTGCATCAATTCCTGCCCCCAGGTTCCTGCCCTGTTTAAGTTCCTGTCCTGACTTTCTTCAATGATGAACAGTGATAAGGGAGTACAAGACAAATAATCCCTTTCTCTCCCAAGTTGCTTTAAGTCTATAATTTGAAGACTGTCTAACCAAGTTATAAAGTACCTCCGGGTACATATGATAGGATTGACAGCACTTTGGATCCTCCACCCCCTTTCACAGATAGGAAAACCTAGGCCTGGAGTCCATACAGTAAGCTGGTAAAGAGGCCAGAACAGACACTAAGTCTTGGAACTCCAGGGTCCGCCGTGCACTTTCTTTTATTGTATAACACAGATATTTTCAAGTAAGAGACCCTAAGAGGCCTAAAGCCTGGAAAAACAGTTTTCCCTAAGAGTCCCAAAGCCTGGAAAAACAGAGGTTATCTGCCATTGGGTTGGCATGAGAAACTCAAATGGTTTACTCAAAAAAGTCAAGAAGCAGGACTCTGAATCCAGATGTGCAGGACTCTGAACCCAGATGTGCTTCCCATTTTAAGGACCTTCTCCATAGGACACTTGGCATTGCTTTAAGTCATTTGCTTAGTGACTTCGATATACGACAAGTTTCAAAATACTCAAAACCTTTTTAAATTTATTTTTTTGACCTGTCAATGACCAAGTCCTGAAGCAAGGACTCTATACTTTCTTTAATAAAACAAAAATTTTAATTATTTAATGTTAATTAGTAGACAAAAGAAAAGATTTTAAAGGTATGGCATGATGTCCTTCTCTAGGATGTAGCTCAGTGAGTTCATCTGGTCCTCCCCCCCCCCCAAGCCCCACAAGCTCTCTGCAACTTCCAAGGTCTAACCAAGGTTCCAAATACAGTGCCCTAGCCTTGCCACCTCTGCCAGCACGGCTGTTAACATCTAGGCTTCTGCCAGGACCCTCTCTGCTTACCTTCAGCCTATAGGTCCCTTCCATGTCACTCCCAACCCATTCATTGCATCAGACACTGCATATCCTTCACCAGAGCCTCACTGGGTAAGTCCACCTGCTCCTCCTCTCCACCACCCTACCCAAGCTCAGATCTATCCCAAGTACTCCATCCACTGCCCTGTTCTATCTGCTCAGTCCTGCCTGTTCTGTCTCTGACCTTTAGGCAAGAGAGGGAAACCATCCCTGGGACTGGGAACCTAGCCAACTGCTCAGTATTAGTGAAAACGTGGTTCTCGATGAAGAAACTACAACCACCGCTTCACTGAACCAGCTTAATACCTAACTATGATCTAAGTATGTGCCCTTTTAACCTACAGTTAAGAACTACATGTGTAGTTCTTAATTCTCATTAAAGAAACTCTCTTTGCACTAAACAGAAACCATTACAGAAAACGGCCAACAAAAGATGCAGAGAACAAGAGATTCTGTGATGCTCAGCCCCCACTACTACATGTACAAGGCAATTTCTGCACTCAAGCCTCAGGAGCCATCGAAGAGGGGATAGCAAGACTGTCTCCTAGAAATGTCAGAGGAGCTGCATCCATGAAGCTGCATCTAGGGTAGTTTGGGCTACATGAGACTCTCTCAAAAAGACAAATATAGGGCTGGCGAGATGGCTCAGTAGGTAAGAGTACTGACGGCTCTTCCTAAGGTCCTGAGTTCAAATCCCAGCAAGCACATGGTGGCTCACAACTACCTGTAATGAGGTCTGATGCCCTCTTCTGGTGTGTCAGCTACAGTGTACTTATGTATAATAATAATAATAAATAAATCTTTGGGCCTGAGTGAGTGGGACTGACCAGAGTGAGGCCGACTGGAGCGAGCAGAGGTCCTAAAATTCAATTCCCAATAACCACATGAAAGCTCACAACCATCTATACAGCTGCAGCGTACTCATATGAATAAATAAATAAATAAATAAATAAATAAATAAACAAATAGATAGGTAGATAGGTAGATAGGTAGGTAGATAGATAAATAAAATCTGTTTTAGAAAAGACAAATGTGTATGGTACACTGGGCAGACCTGAACTCCTTATTCTCCTTTGCTGATGCTGCCACCTCTCCCTTTCATGCCTGATACTTACTTTATGTATTGGGAAAAAAAATGTTTTGTAGCAATTCCTTAGTGATTTTACAAATCATCGCCTCAAAATGTGTAAGAAAAAGATGGGTTTCTTTGCTAAATATTGCATTTTTCTAAGGTTTTCCCCATATACAAAGATGCCAAGAATTTCACACATGTATGAAAATATAAAATTATGGGTTTTTTTGTTACTTAATGGAGATTGAACCTCCCCAAAAATTTTTCTTTATTATCTCTCCTATTCTAGAAAGTGGTGCTGGTTATCCTAATGCTAAATTGGTCTCTTGTAGTCTATGGAATTAAGAAAGAAAAAAAAAAGACCAGACTTAAGGTTTTTCTTATTTTCTCTATGGCACAGTTGGCTTCTTCATAACAGAAGTAGCTGGGAGTACAACAATGTACTTGGTAGCCCTTCAAGATTTCAAAGAACACGTGTTGCTAATGGCTTCTCTACTCATCTGCCTTCACTCACACACAGACCTATGGACAGAGCACATATTGAAGCTGAGTACCCAACACCACCGCCAATTTATAGCAAGTGATAAGGACATAGTCTTACAGCTAGAAGCAGTTCATTTTTCAGTGCCAAGGGAAAAGTGTTTAGTAGGTATTTTATGGGCTATATATCTAGTACACCACAAGACATCTGTAGTTGCTCAAACTAAAAAGTCCTCCACTAGAGATGAGCCAACACCCCGAGTTCTGTGAGTGTGTGATATGTGTGCACGCATATGTCTACGTGCACTGTAGTCCCTGGACAGCCTTCTCTGAGAGTTTTATAGAGAATCAGTTTGGGTGATTGGCTCTGTTCCCTTCCCAGTGAGACATCCAGGTGAGCACCAGATGAAGTGGGCTGGGCGCTGAGTTCCGGGCTCACACACGCTCCTCCTGGTGGTCTGAATTTGTCCTGGATCCCACCCATCTGGCCTCAAGCTCCTTTCTGCTTTAAGCTAAAACTGGAGTGTTTGGAGATAAGAATGAAGGTGAGCAAGTCTTCGAACACCCTGATAACACTGGGAAGTCAAAGGTGACCAGGTTACTCCCTTGCCAAAGGACAGATGTAGCAAGAGAAACTCTGGCCCTTGCTTGACAATATCACTGCCCACGCATTTCACGGTTGTTTCTTCATCAGTGAAGACGAATCATCTACAAAAGGTCTTGGTGAAGTCGTGTTCAGGAACTAAAGGAAGCCCATCATTCTACAGCCTCCATCTATGCTGGAGATGCTGTGTCCAGAGAGGAGAAGAGAAGGGCCTTGGCTGTGGCAAGCCATTCTGTCACCATCTCCAGCAGGCTTTAGGAATCACCCAGGCCCAAAGAGGACTGTCAGCTCTCTCCCTAGCCCACTTAGCGAGCCATCACACTGTAAAGTGGCCAACAGCTTCTGCATTACTAAAATAAAAATTAAGTTTCCTGGGTGTATATGGTTTATCACAGTCACTCTGCATTAATATTTCCTAATCATAGTGACCTCAGCCTGCCAGAATGCACAGGCCCCTAATCCTCACTGTAATGTTCTCTCATTAGCTACGCAGCTTTGCCACACCAGTGGCGGCAACCACACACCGCCCCAGGCACCACTGGAATTAATTACTTAGAAGAAACACTGCTGTTTCAGATTGTCATCTTGAATTTATCACTTGCCACTTAATGCAACTCATCTGCCCTAATACCTTCGCCGTGTCACCAGGGGCCTTGGCACAGGTTTCGCTAGGGTAATAGCAGGGGTTCTGTAGGCCTAATGTGGCCGAATAGCCAAACACACAGCTGCCGGAGGCCTGCTTAAAATCCTACCCTGGAGGAAAGCATGCTAACAACGCCCCTAGCAAATTGCAGATTACCCAGATGTCATGTTCTATCTGAAGCTGGAAGTGACTCAAAGGTGGGCCCGATCCATCTTGTTTCTGGAGCTTGAAGAAGATAATCTTTCATTACTTTGGATGGGACAGACCTCACTTTTTGCTCTGTCTGGGCTGTGGTTTTGAGCATAATGAAACTGGTTATTCTAATATGGAAGGCAAAGTGGGGATGGGGGGAATCTGTCATGTTAGGTGCTTTTCCCCCCCTATATATTTTTCCCTATATATTCTGTGTGTGTGTGTGTGTGTGTGTGTGTGTGTGTGTGTCAAGGAATTGCTCATTAAATTGCCTACATAAAGAAATGCAATTTTGCCATTTATTATGTTTCTGCAGGCATTGGAGCAGGAGTCCACTCCAAGTCAAACTCTGTGTGTACTTTCTGGTGCTTCAGGTTGCCGTGTACTTGTGAGAATAATTCTTTACAAGTTACCCAAAACACCAAACAGTCAATAGTAGAATTAATGATCTAGTTACTTTCACTGAGTTAGAGAAATTACTTAATATGAAAAAAAGCTTTGGTATGACTCTGAACAATATCCTCTCAATCAAATTGTTCATTTGTGAAAATCATACATTTGCAACCACTACATTTACAACACTACTTTCATTTAAAAAGTTAGTCTTTCAGTTCTGTTACAACATTTATTTCAAAATAAGGCATATTTGTATTATAAATGCTTAGCTTCTAAAAGTCCACATGCATAATAGTAAAATACCACACTGTAATAACAAAGCCTAACCATCCTACTGATGAAATAATGAATGAGAGAGATTCACTTTAACAGTGGCAGCTCCCGGCATATTTTATAGACAAAACCATTTCCTTTGGTTACCACGCTCTTCACTATGCATAGTAAACTTTGGAAGATGTATAATGCAATATAAACATTAATAGTTACGCCATTGTGTTGTTTTAGAAAGACTATTTATAGAGAAAATACAAAATGCTTCCCCAAAGTATACTTAGACCTAAGCCACCATAATCTTCCAGGTCATACAGCAGGAAATCTAACACACCAGCTCAATAAACCTGTAGGAAACAAAGGTTTTATGCAGCATTAAGTGTCACAATATTAAAATGCCCATATTACTTTCAATTGCTCTTATAAGCTTCTTTTTAACAACCCAGAAAGTTGAGAGCCATTATGAGCAGGTTAGGGTGCCCTGCAGTAAAGGATGGTGAGGGCGAAATAAAAGCCCCAAGCCCTAACCTCAGAGTCTCGGGCTTAACGCTACTCTGGTGATTTTACATAAGGGGTGCTCCCTTCAACCTCTCCTTCTTTCTTTCTTCTAGTGTTGTCTGGGATACACATTCTGCCACGATGACACAACGCTGAAGAGTGTCAGAAGGCTGGGCTGCAGTGCCCAATCGGCTGCATAACCCATCACTTTGCAGTGGGGATCCCTTTCATGTGCCTGTCTGTGATGCTGTGTGTTCAGGATTGGCCATGGCTCTACAGAGAGGGCGGGGCCTTTCCACACAGCAAGCTCACCATCCCACGATGGTCTTCCCAATTGGTATTTGGAGAGACAACACCCCCAAAAGTATAAGGGACTAAATACCAGACAGTTGCTTTTGTGAGTGTCACAGAGTAGCTAACAGTCTCCGGTTGGCTTATTGATGCCTAACAACAGTGAAAAGTGATGCCCACCTAACTATACAAGGTCTCAGAGTGTCTCAGAAAGTTCCAAATTTTTTCCAAATGACAGGGCCTTCCATTTCTTTTACACTTACTAACTCCCCAAACTTCCTCAAGCAGAAATTTACTAACTGAAGCTCTTTGGTGGAGTATTAAGTGGTACACAAGTACATTTTAAGAACTTATTAGATATTGATAAAAATGATAGCATCTTTTGAACACAAGCTGTCCTCTTTCCGTTGCTCAGGTACCAGCACTGAGGTTAGCAGCACCAGAACAACTGGGCTGCCATCTGCACTCATGAGTGTGAAGGGGAGCTGAAAGTATTTTAATAAACAGGCAGTTTCGGAGGCTCTGTGGACTCCCAGACCACAGGCACTTCATGCTCCTCACATAACATGACGCATTTGGGAAAGGACTAGGCAGTTTTCTTTCATCCTTGGTAGAAATTCTTCCCTAGCTGGGCAGAGATCTAAAGACAGCTGTGGTTGCATAGCTCATCTGCAGCCTGCAGTAACTTCTGCGAGTTAGGTTTCTCTCTCTTTCTCTCCCTTCTTTCTTACCCAGTCCCTTTCTTACCCCTCCCTTTTTTGAGACAGACCTTACAGTTCAGCCCCATGGCTGACCTGAAAACTATGTATCTCAAGCTAACAAGGGACTTATGACAATCTAAACAATCCTCCTGCCTCCGTATCTGTGTGCTGGGATTATAGTCCTATGCTACCATACCCATATACCAAACCACATCTGCTGGTAACATTATGATGAACCCATTAAAATTTTGGATTTTTCACAAGGCAGCAGCACTAAATACCATGGATTGCCAGCAAGCAATGGGAAAGTTCTAGTTCATGAACTAAATTTCCTTTCATCTACTTTCTAGCTAAACATTCAGGTTCCAACTACTTCATGAGACCTCTTCAAGAAGGCCTCAATGCAGAAATGTTTTTTAAAAAAATCTTTTGCTGATCTTTTGATATTTTTGAAATGACTTAGAATAATATATTTTTAAATCCTGACTGTTGGCACTAAAAATTTCCCAGTGCATTCTGGGAGTCCATGGCATTTAGTGCCGCTGCCTCATGAAAAATCCAAATTCTAGATGGTTCATCATAATGGTATTGGCAGATGTGGTTTTATACTTTTAAATTCCTTGGACTTGTGGGAAAGAGTGGGGAGGAGATAGAGAAAATGCGTAGATGTGCCTATGGAGATAAAAGGAGACGGTAAAATGCAGTTACCTGGTGGTAAAGTGGGGGAGCTCTCTGTAGCTGAAGTGTGTGTGTGTGTGTGTGTGTGTGTGTGTGAGAGAGAGAGAGAGACAGAGAGAGAGAGAGGGAGAGGGAGAGGGAGAGGGAGAGGAAGAGAGAGAGAGAGAGAGAACAAAGAAGAATGTGTATCATCTGCAGTTGAGTGTTTACAATTACATTTATCATTCCTAGGGCCTCTTCCACTGCAACATGTATGTAGTGATTGCCTTACATTCTGAATGTAAAAAAGCAAGATTGTTTTACACTCTAAATGAAAGCCGTGAGCACGCAGTATTTGCTTTGTAAGTAGAGACTTCATTGTATTTTACCACACTTCTAAAGTAAGGTACAATCTAGTCATAGTCACCAAAGCGATCATTTTTTTCTAGCAAGGCATTCCCTTTCATCTTAATATCCACCTTCATCATAATTAACTAGAGTAAGCACAGAGTCCACGGGCTGCATATTCCTAGATAACTGGTCACATTGAAATTCAATATCAAATATTGCCTTCTGGTCTAGAAATATGATTATGGAAGACATATATTTTCTCATTTTTTTTCTAAAAGCAATTGTATGGAAAAAATTATACTCCCTAGGTTAAGAACCAAGGACAAAGAGGATATGCCATCTAATAAAAATTGCGACCCCCAATGTAAACAACTCTAATGTGAATAATAGCTCCAACCAAACTTGCTAGGACAGGAATCAGGCGCCAAGGCACACAAGCTCAGGAAGGACAGACACAGACAGAGTTCTTCTGTTGAGCAAGGGCTGCTTGGCTGCACTGTGGTTAGATGCTGCCGAGGTCAGTCTCCAGGCTCACTGCCTCTTTGAGTTGTTTAGAATGCCTTATCTGGCAACAGGAAGAGGGGCATTTCGAACAAAATCTTTTTTATTAACACCTGGAAGACAATCTACCTAGAAGCCACTTCCTAGTGCTCATTATGGAGAAGCCGAGCTCATCTCGGCAGCCATTGTCATGCAAGCACAGTTATAAGTAATAATGTGGCCTTTAATGACGGAATGATGGACCTGCCAAGCACTTGCTCCTGCCACAGACTGCTTGCGTTTCCCTGCTGGAGAGCACGGAGAGGCCCATCTGGGAGTTATTAACATATCCTCGTCAACTCAGAACCGACTTTAACATAATCCATATTTGTTGGAGAAAGTCCAACATCAGCTTGAGAACAGCGGTCACGTGGCTCAATGACACATTTCAAACAGCACACACCGAGCATGCTTGGGCAGCTAAGCAATTCAGAAATGCAAATCTCTGAAGCACTCTTCTGACTAGATAAAAAGGACAAATCCCTTTTGGCAACAGACTGGATGTCCTCTTAATGTCGCAGGAAAACAACCGAACCAGGGAAGAAACACATTTCAGAGGCAGTGATTTGGGATTGGTGGGTCACCAGAAAAAAAAACCATTTTTCCCCCTTTGGTTTTATTCCATTAGCACTGGTGGAATCGATCTCCAATCCAGCCTTGGGCTTCACTGGTTGTCAGGCAGAGCTGTTTGCCCCAGGGTGCAAGGATACCGACAATCTTACACCAACAATGTTGCGCACTGTTCGCTTGCTTGTTGACATGTGTATAAGCACACATCCCTCCCTTTAAAACACAGCAGAGCTCTCAGCCCCATTTTGACATCACCTTGTTCTTGCTGTGAGTAGATTGGCTGATAATACGTTCGTGGAGGAAGTGAGACTGATTAGGAGCCTAAACACGAGTCCTCACAAAAGATATGTGTGTGTGTGTGTGTGTGTTGCATATATAATATGTATGTTTATATACATGTCACATTTCTGCAAGCTATTTGCAAGTGGATACCCCAACGCTGTTTTAATGACTTTAGCAGAAAATACACTTCACTGGCCAGATTCCTTTGATTGATAGATAGGGTTAGTATTTTCTTTGTTTTATGGGTGGCCCAAATTTGAAGAATTTTTTTTTTTAAAAAAGCATAGTAAAATAAGTCACTTTATTCCTGTTGATCCTGATAAAGCCATAATGAAAACTTAGTTTTAGATGATGCATATGAAGGCCAAATACTTCCTCCAAACACTGCAGCAGCCCCCGGAGCTGGGTCACTAGACCGCAGGAGAACACCACCCTTTGGGGTTCTGCATGTGATTGATATATTGTGCTTATGGGAGAGAGTGCTCTTAAGAGATAGACGGAAGCACCTAGGGCTGAGTGCTCATAATATCTACAACTACACAACTCACCAATCAAAAAATAATGACTACATATGGAAGAGAGCAAATGCAGCAGACTGCTCACAGCTGACACACAAACCTGAACACCATATTTCTTTCTTACATCATTTTGGTAACTTCTCAGTAGATTTGAAATCTTTCAGAATAAAACCTAGGAAATAAATTAGGCTCTGTAGATAGTAATGAAGAATTTTTTCTTTTAAAAAAAAATTACTGCCTGAAAGCTTTCTTTGGATTACCATTCTTTGCTTAATTTGAACATATGCCTAATTTTGAATAAGAGAAACAATTGAAAGTATTATTTAAATAATTGAGTTTAAAAGTGACCATAGTGAGGGGCAATACCCATTCAGAGGGAGCAGTGCAGGAGAAACAAAGACAACCGGAGGGCTGCGATAGAAGAGAGAAGAGCAGGGCTGACTGGAGGAGACAGCCACACACCTCATATAGCCTGTGACCAGGCATCCTTAGGAGCAGCAAGGGCCATGTGCAAAGGTAGGGAGATGATGGGACAGGGGCCTCGCAGGAGATGGATGATGGCAGGCAACGCCTTCTTCCTACAGCAGACTCATGGTAGAAATGTCAGCATGTGTTTTCTTTAGTAGAAGCACTTGGGTGGGACCCAGCACCACTCTGCAGGAATGTCCCTCGTAACCAGTTCAGGGTCAGGAGGGGATGAATCCAATTCTATTAGAATGTGATTGGATAGTGGTTTGTGGAGCTGGGGTGGTTATGTGTGTGTGTGTGTTTGTGTGTATGTGTTGGGGGGTAGTTAGCCTTTTGAAATGATTGTATCTTTGTGGCTTTGAGGTGTTTTAAATGTTTTAACCATGAGTACTAAAAATAAATCATAAAATAGAAAATGATTTATATGCTTTCATGAATATCTGTAAGCAGTATTTGAATTGATCCTTGTGAAGTGAAGAAAATAATGTCAGTTGAAGAGGGTGGCACTATTATCTGGCCTTGGCTGCCAGCCTAGAGTGTACTGTGAGTAACCCGCTACCCACAAGAGAGGCCTAGATCCAGAACCCAGAGAATGAAAGGCACAAGAGCAGAGGAACATCTGGGAGCAAAACAGGCCAGATGTGGGTAATTCCAGTCCACACCATGGTTTTACCAGCTGGGTAGGTCACAGCAGTAAGCCACCCCAGTGAAAGAAGCTTTGGGGTTCTCTGACCTTTGAATTCTGTGAGTCACTTCCTAAGCACCAGAGCTCAGACATGCCCATGGATAGATTCTAACACAGCCAAGTGAGGGATACTTTCCTTGTCTCAAAGTAAACTGAGGTTGGGAGAAATTTAAGGATGCTGTTTGCCTTTGTCTTGCCTTAATCCTCGCCACAGTTATGAAATAAGTTAGAGACACTCGGCTGGGAAAGAAGGAGCCTCAAAGAGTCTTTTACTGCCTTTTTGCTGTAAAGGCCAAGGATTCAATGTTAAAGAGAAGATGCAGAGAGTCTCCGCCTCCCCCACCCCTCTCTCCTCATCAACACTGTGATGGTCTCAACATCCAGGGGTTTCCTCCCTTCATTGTGGCCCTTGGTATTCATCTAAATCTGATTATATTTATGGAAAATGTTGAGGGGCATAACTTGTTCTGGACCCTGCGAATGTCCTGATAAAACCCTGGGCTTGGATGCTTGAGCTGTCTGCCCACTGCTCCACTCTCTGTACTTTTCTCCTACAGAGCTCAGGACATTGGCTTCTTTGATGTGGTGATGTTTCGCATGGTGAATTCAGTATGAAGGAGACAGTGGGGTTTCCGTGTGGGCTCGGAGGGAAAGGCCAGATGACTAATAGGAAAGCTTAGCCTGAGAACTGACCACAGCACGCTGAAAGTGATGTCCTAGGGAAATCATGTTTGTTCTTTTAAATATGGCAACTATTCAACCCAAGACAGCAAATGAGGGGGCCTGCTCCCTCACACAAGGGGAGCTTTGCCTGGTTCACACTGTGAGGTAAATGCATGTAGAATATTACCGATTCGAGCTAAATAGCTGCCTCATTAGGGTTATTTGGTATTTTACTCAAGACCTGAATTTCTCAGGAAAGCATAGCAGAGTGAGAAGTACAGCCAGTTGCCTGGAGTAAGGAGGTGTCACCTCTCCCATGTGCCCTGGTTTGGGTTGTTTTCATCTACAGTGCCATGCAAGGTATATTCCTATAAATATGTCATGGAGTGGCCAAGTATATTTACGTGTTTAGGTTTTCAATGTTGAGTTAAAGCTACATGCATGTGAACACCTAGAACATGTTTTCATCCTAATGAATATAATCATCGGAACCAGAATCATGATGCAGAGGGAACCTAAGGATGAAGGAGAAAGCAGGTGTGGCCATGGATAGCTATGAAAACCGCCCAACACAAAAATCCCAAGAGCACGAAAAAAAATGATGTTTCTTTGTGATTCTTTTTGTACTCAGCCATGAACTTTGGAGCTGTGATATGGCCCCAGTGGCATGAGTACAGGAGAGTTGACCCTGCCTCATGTCTGCTGTGTGCAGCAGCCTGGGAGAGATGCCCTCTTCCCCTCATCCCTTGCCATCTATGGCAGGCAGGAGAGCTGGCTGTGAAGTCATAAGAGCAGGAGAGCTGTCCTTTCCCCTTGCTGGCTGAGGCATTGGGTGAGCTAGCTGGGGCAGTGCTGGAGAGCTCCCTCTGGTGGTGTGGATTTAGGAGAGCTTGTGGGCTGACCAACCCACCTACCACCCAGGCCCAGATCCAAGGCTTTGAGTTGGCCCACACTAAGTTAATCTACCCCATCTATGAACTGCTGGAGCATGTTAAGGAGCCAGCCCTGCAGATCCAAAGCAACAGGATCTCCATGACACAACACAACAATTGAATATCCGAGAAGAGTCCCAGTGAGGACCCAGTATTGATAGCATAGAAGAATCCAGAGTCCTCCCACCAGCCCAATGACTCATTGCAGCGAACATTTGCAAGTAAAGATGTGTGGGTAAAAGGGTAGACCGTGTGACACATTGTGACACACTGCAGCTTCCATGACAAGATTTTTCTTGTTCGGTTTTGTTGTTGTTATTTTATTTTATTGGTGTGGGGGGTGTGTGCAAAAGTAGAGGGAGGATACGAAGGGGCTGGGACGATGAGTGAAGTTGTGTTACATGATATAAAATTCACAAAGAATCAATAAAAATAAAAAGCAAGCAAACATAAAAACTCAAAACAAAACAAACAAACAAAAAACTCCTCTCAGTCAAGTGATGGTGGTGTACACCTTTAATCCCAGCACTCTGTGAATTGGATGCCAGCCTGGTCTACAGATTGAGATTTTGGATAGCCAAGTCTATACAGGGGAACCCTGTCTTGAAAAACCAAAGATCAAATGAAACCAATCCAAATGAAACCAAACCAAACCAAACCAAAAAAAGAAAAAAAAAACCCAAAACACACCAAAAAGCAAAATCAAATCCCCTCTCAGTAAGTTAGAGATTGAGGAAGTGCATGCTATCACTAGAGGACATGCATGACAAATTCACAGCTGATATCAGAACAAACAGAGAAGGGTGGAAAGCTGTCTCCTCGCTGCTGGATTAAGACAAGAGGTCATCATTTCATGATCCCGGGATACTAGCCAGAACATTTATGCAAGAAAATGAAAGACTCTCCAAACTAGAGAAGAGGGATCCAAATTGTCTGTTTGTAGAAAACATGATTGTATAGCTACATAAAACCTACAGAGTTTACTCCCCCAAACCGTAGTATTAATGAATCCAGTAATGTCTCAGAATACAAATCCAGAATACAGATGCCAGTTGTATTTTCATATGACAGTAACAGACTGTCTGAACAAGATATTAAGAAAGCAATCCTTTTTTTTTTTTTTTTTTTTTTTGCAATAGCTCAGAAACATTATAAACCACCTCTGGAGGTGCCAATTCCATTCTTGCAGTCATTGAACATGCATCTTTTGTCTCTGTCCTCACAGAAACTAAGGACAGCAGCCCTGCGCTCAGTATCTACCAGCACATAGCAGACACTTCAGCCTTTGTGTGTAGAAATGGTTAGTCTGAAGCAGGGGCAGTGGCTCTCATGCTTTTAGAATCCCTTTCAGGAAGGAAGCAGGACCCTATTGGCATGTTGACTTCAGTAGGTCTGGGGTAGGACAGATCATCTGCCTGTCTTACAAGTTCCCTGGTGAGCTGATGCACAGAGCTTAGGTACTGTATTGGTGAGCCATCGAAGGAGGTCATGCTGCTAAAACAAAAAGATGCCTAAATCCCAAGGGCTCATAATCCTATCTGTATCTCATGTCTGCTAGTTGGGCAACTACAGTTCTGCTCCATCTCATTTCTTGACAAACCGCAGCATCACTGATAAGCCTGTAACTGAAACGTTGCCTATCTTGTGGCAGAGGAAGACAGGAAATCTGGGAAATTGCTGCTTGGCTGTTAAGGCTCTGACTTGCATTTCATTGGCTATAGCAAATCACGTGGCCAGACTTAATGTTGTTATCAAATGAGAGGTCAATGATTTTTGTGATTGATTATATAGCCCTCCACCCATGCCCATTCCTATTTATCTTCTTTGGTGTAAATAGTCTTCAGGTTTTAAGTGACCCTCTAGATACATAGAATAAAGACCCATTTCCCAAACTCTCCTGCAGCTAGACATGGCCATGCAAATACATTCTGGTCATAAAATGAAAGAGCTGCACATGTTCACCATTTCTCACTTAGAAAACAAAGAACAACAACAACAAAACCCCCCTTTTTTTCTCCATCCTATTACCTAGCATGCAGAATCCAACACTTCCAAGCATGAGATGGTGGCGGCAAGAGCTCTCAGTAACTAGAGAAGGCAGGTAGAATACTCCACCCACCCCAGCCCACCCACCTGCACTTTTATATGTGAGAGGAAGAACGTTCCGTTTTGACTAATCTCTGTTAGGGTTGCCCACTGTCACTCTCATTGGAATGTAATACTAATGTGCCAACAGAAAGGATCCCTTTTGAAGTCCACTCATTCCTGTCCACAGCTTCTTGTGTTCTATTCACCTTTCAGCTATTTTCCATGCTTCTGAACCATTTCTTCCCCTCACTGACCTTTTCTCCATCCTAACAATCCAATGAGCTTGTTCTTTCCAGTTGTATAAGCTACTATGGTAGACACACAGTCTGAGGGCAGAGGGCGTGACAACGTAACAGCTTACATGG